>NW_024081164.1:62359-209779 GCF_003009895.1 Hyaena hyaena
CGTTTCATGTGTCTGTTGGCCATCTGGATGTCCTCTTTGGAGAAGTGTCTGTTCATGTCTTCTGCCCATTTCTTCACTGGGTTGTTTGTTTTTCGGGCGTGTAGTTTGGTGAGTTCCTTATAGATTCTGGATATTAACCCTTTATCTGATAAGCAAGAGACTTACTTTAGATCCAAAGACACAAGTAGGTTGAAAATTAAAGTATACAAATAGTAACCAAAAGAGAGCTGAGATGACTCTATTAATATCAGACAAAGTAGATTTTTGTAAGAAATTGTTACATAAGACAAAGACATTATATATTAATAAAAGGATTGGTTCATCAAGAATATATAAACATGATCAGTATATACATACCAAATGACATACCCCAAAATGTATGAAGGAAACATTGACCAAATTAAAGGGAGAAATAGTTCTTTAGTAATAGAGACTTCAGTACTGCCATTTCAATAATGGGTAGAATATTTAATGTTTTGTTATTTCTGAGAGAGAGAGAGAGAGAGAGAACAGGGGAGGGTTAGAGAGAGAGGGAGATACAGAATCTGAAAGAGGCTCAAGGCTCTGAGCTGGCTGTCAGCACAGAGCCCGACGCGGGGCTTGAACCCACGAACCGTGAAATCATGACCTGAGCCAAAGTCAGACGCTTAACTGACTGAGCCACCCAGGCGCCCCAATAATGGATAGAACATTTAGACAGAAGGTTAGTGAAGAAAGAGGACTTAATTCTATAAACCATTAGACCAAATAGACATTTATAAAACAGTCCACTCAAGAGCAGCAGAATACACAGTCTTCTCAGGTGCACATCAAACATTCTCCAGAACAGACCAAATAGACTGTATGTTAGGCTATGAAATAAATCTTAATAAATTTCAGAAGATTAAAATCCTACAGAGTATCTTTTCTAATTACAATAGAATGACACTATACATAAGTAAGAGAAGGAAAACTAGAAAATTCATAAATGTGTGGAAAGTAAACAACATATGCTTAAACAAGCCCTGGATCAGAGAAAAAGCCACAAGAGAAGTTAGAAAATACTTTGAGATAAATGAACAAGAAAATAGAACTTAACAAAACTTATGCAGTGCTGCGAAAGCAGTACATAGAGGGAAACTTATAGCTCTAAACACCAAAATTTAAAAAGAAGAATGATTTCAAATCAGTTTCCTAAAATCTGATGTTGGAACTAAAAAGAAGAGCAAACAAAACCCAAAGATAGTGAAATAAAGAAATAATAAAAGTTAATGGAGAAATAAATGGAGGAAAGAAAATCAATAGAATCAACAAAACAAAATTTGGTTCTTTGAAAAGATCCAAAAAATTGAGGGGAACCTTTAGCTAGACCGGGGAAAAAAGAGAAATAAAATAACTAAAATCAGAAATGCAAGTGGGGACATTACTACATACTTATAGAAATAAAAAGGATTATAAGAGAATACTATGAAGGATTGTACACCAACAAATTGGATTACCTAGATAAAGATGGACAAATTCCTAGACACATACAAACTACCAGAGCTCTTATAATTCAACAAAAAGACAGACAACTCAATTAACAAATGGGAAAGGCCTTGAATGTACATTTCTCCAAATAAATATGCACGTGGCCAATAAGCACATGAGAACATGCTTAATGTCATTAATCACGAAGGAAATACAGATCAAAACCATGATATACTACCTCACACCCATAATTTAAAAACAAGTGTTGGTGAGTATGTGTAGAAATTAAAGTCCTCATATGTTGCTGGTGAGAACGTAAAATAGTGCAAACACTGTGGAGAGCAATTTGGCCATTTCTCAGAAACATGGAATTAGCCATATAACCCAACACTTCCATTACTAGTATAAGCCTGAATGAATTGAAAACAGGTGCTCAAATGAGCACTTGTACGTGAATATTCACAGCAATACTATTCACAGTACCCTAAAAGTGGAAATACCCCCAAATGTCATTTAACAGATGAATGGATTAACAAAGTATAGTGTATACATACAATGGAATATTATTCAGATGTGGTTGAACCTTGGCAACATTATGCTCAGTGAAACAAGCTAAAGACAAAAGGCCACATCTCCTCTGATTTTATTTATGTAAAATATCTAATATAGGTAAATCCATAGAGATAGAAAGTGGGTTGTTAGTTGCCAGCAGCTGGGTTGGGGGAATGAAAACAGATTGCTTAATCGGTGTGAGGATTTCTATTTTTGAGTGATGAAAAGGTTTTGGAACTAGATAGAGGTGGTAGTTATACAACATCGAAGGTACTAAATGCCACTGAACTGGACACTTTTAAATGGTTATTTTATGTTAATGGAATTTCACCTCAGTTTTTAAAAGGGGGAAAAAGTCAGTCCTCATTTGCAAATTTTGTGTTTGCAAATTTGCGTCCTTGCTAAAAGGTACTTGTAATCCCATAACCAGTACTTGCAGTGCTTTTGCAGTCACCTGCAGATACGTGCGGAACAGCAGAGATTTGAGTCACCCTTGTATATATATGTTGGCCAGCTGAAGTCAAGGAAACGAAAGCTCTTCCTTTTTGTTTCAGTTTTCTTTCTTTAAACAAGTGTCCTTGGAGGGAGGGCAAGAGAGGAGAGAGAGAGAGAATAAAATGTCTTAAACAGAAACACACATAAAACAAGTTAATATATGTTGATCAGTTAACAAAAATGTTGTGACCAGAGGTTTGAGGAACCCAACTCTGTATTTCCCCTGGGAGAAATAGGTCAGTATTCAGCAGTTCATTTTTCATGGCAATTTTATAGAGCATAAATGCCACAATTAGCAGGAATTGGTTGTATATGGTACAGGAGTAGGTTATAAAAATGAAACTGTTCTTTTAGAGGGTAGGTTTAAGGAAGACATCCTAAAGGGGGCAGCAGCTGAGTTAGGCTTTGGAGAATGAATAATAGGGGTGCCTGAGTGGTTCACTCAAGTTGAGCGTCAAACTTTGGCTCAGGTCCCAATCTCACGGTGCAGGTTTGAGCCATGGGTTGGACTCTGTGCCAACAGGACAGAGCCTGGAGCCTGCTTGGGATTCTGTTCCCCTCTCTCTCTTTCTCTGCCCCTCCTCAGCTTGTGCTCTCTCTCTCTCTCAAAAATAAGTAAAAATTTCAAACAGAAGAAAGCTGAATAGTAATTCATCATGTATTTGAGAGGGAAAGGGCATCATTCAGATTGAGTAAATAGTAGGTCAGAAGACTGACATGTGAAATAGCAATGTGAGCTTGGGGAACCAGCAAGAGTTATGATGTTTTCTAGCCAGGGATAATTTCTATTTATTAACATTAATATTTCTAGGACAAATGAGAACTCCAGGCAGAACTATCACCTGTCAACAGTGAAGGAAATCTATATATTTATATATTTTGTTATGGAAATTTTCAAATATAAAAATGCACAGAATAAAATCAATTCTAAATCAGCCTATAGATATCTATCATTTAGCTTAACAGTTGTTGACACATCGCCAATATTTTTTTTTAAGTTAATTTATTTTGAGGGAGAAAGAGAAAGGGGCAGAGAAAAAGAGAAAGAGAGAGAGAGAGAGAGAGAGAGAAAATCCCAAGCAGGCTCCACACTGTCAGCGCAGAGCTCAATGTGGGGCTCAGACTCATGAACCACAAGATTATGACCTAACCTGACCTGAAATCAAGAGTTAGATGCTTAACCAAATGAGCTACCCAGTCACCCCAACACATGGCCAATCTTATTTCATTTATAAGTTTCTTACTTCTCACTCTAGATTGTTGGGTTTTTTTTTTTTTTTAATGTTTATTTTTGAGAAGGACAGAGCAAGAGAGGGGCAGAGAAGGAGGGAGACACAGAATTGGAAGCAGGCTCCAAGCTCTGAGCTGTCAGCACAGAGCCCAACACGGGGCTCTAACTCATGAACCGTGAGATCATGACCTGAGCTGAAGTCGTATGCTTAACTGACTGAGCCACCCATGCACCCCAGATTCTTTTAAAGCCAATCAAGACATATCATTTAATGTGTAAATACCTGTATATGTGTCTAAAAGATAAGTACTAAAAAAAAAAACTCAATAACAATAATTTTTAAATACTATGTTTTTTAAAATAGCATTTATTTCTTAACAGCAAATATCCAGGCACTGTTCAAGTTTCCTTCTCTAAAAAACATCATGTAGAGTTGGTTTGTTCAAACAAATCTCCAAAGTTTGTCACACACTGTACTTGTTATCTCTTAAGTCTTTACCTATCAGGTTTCTTTTTCCTCACTCTTTTTTCTTACCATTTGTACAAGACAAGTTTTATGCCTTGTTTCACATCTCTCAGCCCACCTTTCCCCTTTTCACTCAGATTGTTGCTGTAGCAGTTAGTACAGAGGTCTGGCCTGACAGGAAGAAACCTCAACTGTACAATGCATCCCTTGCTTTCTACTTGAGAGCATCTCTGCTGCCGTAGCATGGGACCTTTGCAGGAGCCCACTCGACCATGTTGCCATGTGCACACGTATGGAGGTACAAAGTAGTTTACTCTTTGTTGAGACTTGGTGGATAAATACTCTTCTTGGTTTCTTAGATGGGCCAAGGAGAAGTGCACCCCAGTTGTCTAAAGCAGTAGTCATCTCCATAACACACCCTTGAATTGGCTTTCACTCCTTTCCTGTTTCACTTTCCCTAATCCTCTTACACTGGTTCCTTACTTTTTAGGAAACCCAGTCTAGACATCATTTATTTGTGAAAGAATATAAGTCATTTATATTATAGAACTTCCCTCATTTGGGATCTTACTGATTATATCCCTATGGTATTATTTAATATGTTGTGTACTTTGCATTTCACCCATGTAGGAAATAAATAATGAAGCAACTAAAAGAGAGTATATGAAAATATTGATTCTCTAAATGCTGAGATTATAAAGAATTACTTTACTCTTCTTTATATGTTCCTTTATTTTCTAATACACTTCATATACATCTATTCAACAAGTATTGATCTCTGCTGCGAGTTAGACACTGTTCCATATGGAATGGATGCAGTAATGAATAAAATAGACAAAAATTCATGCCTTTATAGAATAGAATGCCTTTTATAATCCGAAAGAAGGTATATAAAATTTCCACTAACTGCATTGAATCTTAGATGAAGAGCCTTTTAAATTAGTTTTAGTTCCTTGTTTTGTGAGATGTGGGAGAGATTAAAGAAGGCTTCTTTGTAAGATAGAGAAAAAAAGATTGTAAAATGTATTCCTAGTTTTTATGATAGTAAAATATTTTTGTACCTGTCAGATTACTCTGATACCCAGATAAAATCTAAATGATATCAGTAACTTTAAATAAGAATGTGTTTTGCTTCCAGTGTGACAGTGAAAATGAAGCAAGACTTTAGACCGGTCACTAAAGATATTTGGTCATTTGAGAAAGATTATTTTTTTTCCCTTTAGAAATCATATTTTTTAAGTGCTCCCACACTTTTAGATATTTAACTTTGTAAACTTTTTTTTTAATTATTGAAAGATCTGGAGCGCCTGGTTGGCTCAGTTGGTTGAGCGTCCAACTTCAGCTCAGGTCATGATCTCATGGTTCATGGGTTTGAGCCCTGCGTCGGGCTCAGAACCTGGAGCCAGCTTAGGATTCTGTGTCTCCCTCTCTCTCTGACCCTCCCCTGCTCATGCTGTGTCTCACTCTCTCTCAGAAATAAATAAAAAATATTAAAAAAATTTTAAAAAAAAGATCTGTTACATGAACGGAGTAGTTACTAGTATGCCATGCACATTCCTGGTTTTCATAAAAAGCCAGAATAATGAGCGATTGATTTTCTTTAAGATGAAAATCGTGAGGGAAAATTATAATATTAAAATAAGATTGGAAAATTTGGCTTCATTTTTGTTTGCTCATGAACAGGAATTTCCACAGATATTAATGCAGCAGAAGTAAAATATATATTATTCCTGTATGGGTTGAAATAAAGAAAAGAGTAAGGCTGTTTTTTTATAGTTTCAATTTCTGTCATCAGCTGGCTGGACTCTAGCCAGTAGTTTCATATTTCAACTTTGTTTTTTCATGTCTTTCACGCATACCATATCCCAGGATACTTAACAGATCTAAATTTATTAAGTTTTAGTTTTAGAACAGTTTAAAAATAATCACAGAGCACGCAAAGTCCTAAAATTAAGCAGTTTTTAGATGAGTGGAGAGCTGATGAATTTCAGTAAAAAGCTGATTAAGAATGTTTCTGTACTGGGGCGCCTGGGTGGTTCTGTTGGCTAAGTGTCCAATACTTGATTTTGGCTCAGATCATGATCTCATGGTTCATAAGATCGAGCCCTGTACTGGCTCATCAGCATACCAAGGGGTCTGCTTGGGATTCTGTCTCCTCTCTCTTCCCCCCCCCCCCCACCCATGCACTCTGTCTCTGTCTCTGTCTATAAATAAATAAATAAGATTTTAAAAAAGGAATATTTCTATGTGACTACCAAGAAAATTTAGAGTAGCCATAGATAAATGGAAAAAAAAAAAAGTCTAGTATATGACTTGAATATGTTTCATCATCCTCTCTGTGCAGTCTTGATGCCAGCACCATTCCTGGTATAGTGGATGAGGCAGTTGCTTCAGGCTCTGGGCTTTGAGTACTCTTGCTACTGTAGTAACCAGTTTTACATAGCCAGCCAATGATTGGGAGAAGCAGCAGCATGGGAGAGTTTTTAAAGTAGTATACAGAAAAACTTGAGCTTTAGTCAGAACAAAGAAGATTCCTGTTTCCTTTCTACCTTATCCCTCTGACTGACTGTATTTATATTCACCCGATTTTCCTGGATTCCATATTCTCTCTAGAATGACCCTTGATGCATTTAATTATCTTACCTAGTGCACTTTTACTTTGAGACACATAATTTTATATTTGATCATATACAGTGGGTTCTGGTTCAAGATGGTGATGTAGGAGGATCCTGAATCTCCTCCCACAGACACACCAAATCTGTAGCTACATACAAAACAATTTCCTCTGAAAGAAATCCAAAAACTGGATGAGCGACTCCTACACATTGGACAAATGAGAAAAAACCCACATTGAAATAGATAGAAGAGGCTGAGACACGGTCTTGCCATAAATCCATCCCTGGCACAGCATCCAGTCGTCAGGAGAGAACTCACAGCCCTGAGCTACTGGAGGAGCAAGGGCATTGAGCCCTACAGTGGGCACCCCAGTTTTTGAGACCTGCATATGAGAGATTAGCTTCCTGAATATCTAGCTTTAAAACGCAAGAGGCCTTGTCTTTAACACCCATAAGGCTGAAAAGAGCCCAGTCTTTGTGAAAGAGGCCTGTGTTACTTATCTTAAAGCTTCAGCCCAAGGGGCAGGTGTCTCATTTAACACACATCTAGAGGCGTACTGAAACACTCCAAAGACGGAAGCCAGTCTTTGTACTTCCTCTCTGCCTCACTCCAAGTTGCCAGTATCTCCCAGAAAGGAACTTGTGCATGTGTCCAGCGCTCTGGTTTGTGTTACCCAGGACATACCCTTTGATTGCTTACCTCTAGTGGCCACCAGGGCTTATGTTTGTAGGTTCCATAGGAGTGTAACAGAGAAACCATTCTTAATTGGGGCACAGTCCAGAGACAGCAGACTGAAACACATCCCTAGTCTTTCTGTGAAAGAGGCCTATTGGCTTGTTATGAAGATTTGGACTGAGGGACAGGCTTCTGATTTAATACACGTCTGAAGGACTGCTGAAATACTCTCCAAAGACCTTAGAGACCGGTG
The DNA here is from genome assembly GCF_003009895.1 of Hyaena hyaena. Lineage (NCBI taxonomy): Eukaryota > Metazoa > Chordata > Mammalia > Carnivora > Hyaenidae > Hyaena > Hyaena hyaena. The sequence continues at coordinate 70,097 of NW_024081164.1, forward strand.
GGAGCCATCTTTGCACTCTCCCTCTACTTCATTTAAGGTCACTGGATCTTCTGGAAGGGAGCTTGTGCACATGTCTGGTGCTCTTTGATTACCTGGCTGTGGTTGGTGGCCTGTGGGGCTTATATTTGCAGGTCCCATAGGACTGTAACAAATGGAGAAACAGTTTTTAATTGGCTACTCCCCCAGGGCACAGTGCAGTGAGAAGAGACTGAAACACATCCCTAGTTTTTCTGTGTTAGAGGCTTATTGGCTCCGAAGGCCAAGCTTCTAATTAAACATACATCTCGGGGGCAGCAACTGTTCTCTCCAGAGACTAAAGAGACTGATGGGTGCCACGCTCTGCCCCAGGTTGCAAGTGTTTCTGAGAAAGGAACTTGTATGCACATCTGACTTCCTAACTTTTGTGGCTTCTACCCAGAGGACACATCTTTTAATAATTTGGCTCAGGTGACAGTGGGACTTGTGTTTATAGATTGAGTAGATAGTAAGTAATAAACAAAAGCCAATTTTTAACTGGCTATCACTGCAAGGCTCAGTGCAGAAGCAGCAAACAGAAATGCCCATCTCCCAATGTTCCCCTGAAAGAGGTACATTTGCATAATTTAAAAGCTGCTGCCTGAGAGTCCAATTAGCCTGAATCTAGGTGCTGACTGAGATTTTCTTCTTTAAGATACTGAGAGATCTTGGCATACCCTCAACTACTAGGAGTCTCTAAGAATAAAGTAGCTTGCCTGAACAATCAGAAGTTTGAGAGACAACCAAGAACTAGGGCAGGGTGGAACAATAAGGTTCAGTTTTTTTTTTCTTTTCTTTCTTTTTTTTTAACATTAAAAAAATGTTTATTTTGAGAGAGAGGCAGAGAGCACAAGCATGGTAGGGGCAGAGAGAAGGTGACAGAGAATCCCAAGCAGGCTCTGCACTGTCAGCACAAAACCCAACACAGGGCTTGAACCCACAAACTGTGAAATGATGACCTGAGCTGAAATCAAGAGTTGGATGCTCAACCAACTGAGCCACCCAGGTACCCCAGTAAGGTTCAATTTCTACATGAAGTCACTCCTTCAAGTTTAAGAGAGGTGGCTATTTTATCTGCATAAAAACCAATACAGAGAGTCAAGGAAAATGAAGAAATAGAGGAATGTATTCCAAAGGGAAGAACAAGATAAAACCTTAGATAAAGACCTTTATGAAATGGAGATAAGTGATTTACTTGATAAAGAGTTCAAAATAACAGTCATAAAAATGCTTACCAAACTCAGGAGAATAATGCAAGAATAAAGTGAGAATTTCAACAAAGAGTGAAAATACAAGAAAGTATCAAATAGAAATCACAGAGCTGAAGAATACAATAAATGAACTGAGGAGTGCCTGGGTGGCTCAGTCGGTTAAACGTCCGACTTCGGCTAAGGTCATGATGTCACGGTTCATGGGTTCGAACCCCTTGTCGGGTTCTGTGCTGACAGCCAGCTCAGAGCCTGGAGCCTGTTTCAGATTCTGTATCTCCCTGTCTCTGACCCTCCCCTGTTCATGCTTGCTCTCTCTCTCTCGGAAATAAATAAAACACAAATTAAAAAAAAAAAAAAACAATAAATGAACTGAAAAATACAATAGAGGGTGTCAGCATCAGAGTAGATGCAGCAGAAGAAAGGATCTGTGAACTTGAAGACAAGGCAGCGGAACTTATTCAATCAGCAGCAAAAAGAGAAAGGAACGGGAAAGAGTGAAGAAGGCTTAAGGGACATATGGGACAACATCAGTGGATTAACAGTCACATCATAGGAGTACCAGAAGGAGAAAAGAGAAAGGGACAGAAATCTTATTTGAAGAAATAATGTCTGAAAACTTTCCTGAGCCTGGGAAAGAAACAGACATCCAGATCCAGGAGCTCAGTTTTAAATAAGACTCAGACCCCAACACACATTATAAGTGTCAAAAATTAAAGACAAGGAGAGAATCTTAAAAGCAACAAGAGAAAACAGCTTGTTATGTATAAGGGAACCTCCATAAGACTATAAGCAGACTTTTCCGCAGAAACTTAGTAAGCCATAAGGAAATGGCACCATATACAGAAAGTGCTTAAAGCAGAAAACTGCTAATCAAGAATACTCTACCCAGCAAAGCTGTCCTTCAGAATGGAAAGAGAGATCAAGTTTTCTGCACAAGCAAAAGCTAAGAGAGTGCATCACTACTACACTGGCTTTATAAGAAATGTTAAAGGGAGTTCTTTAAGCTGAAACAAAAGGGCACTAATTAGTAACAGAAAATGAATATTTTTTGAAGCATTTTTCTGCTACTATTTTCTATCCAACAAGATAAGTTACTTCAGTACAAGAACCTTCTCTTCTACTTTTACTTTTACTTCCTTGCGGAACTGCTGAGTGTAGAGCAGGTGTTGATCAGCAGCAATGAACTACCTGTTTCTATATGGCTCATGAGCTGAGAATGGTTTCTACCTTTTTTTCTCATTTAAAAAGGATGGTTTTGTGACACCTGAAAATTGTGTGAAACTGAAATTTTGGTGTCCATGAAAGAGTTTTATTGGAGAATACCCACATTCATTAGGTATTGTTCATGATAGCTTTTGTGCAATAGCAGAATTGAATAGTTGCAACAGAGACTATATGTGGTTCACAAAGCCTAAAATATTTACCATCTGCCCTTTTATGCAAAAGTTTACTAACTCTTTCCAAAATAATAAGAAATATATTTATTGTTCACTGTCCCTGGTTCCTGACACAGAACTCCTAAAGCCCTTGTAAATTGGATTCTGGGAACTATCCAGGATATGTTCTTCTCATACTGATGGCAGAGTTGAAAGAAATTAAACCAACCTCAAAAGTCCATTCCACTCCCTTCCTATTATCTTTCCCTTCTTAATTTATATTCTGTTTCTGAGATGAAACCAATTTAAAATATAGATATTAAATTAGACTTAGAATTTTTTAAAATATACAGAGAATATAGAAAATAATAGAGAATACTCTTGTAGCCATTACTTATTTTTTTCAAATTTTAGTATTTACCCATATTTATTTCATACCTTCATTTTAAATTCTTTTGAAAACCCCATATATCTCTCTGAAACTTCATTTCACTCCCTGTCTTCTTAGGGTAACCACTGTCCTTAATTTGGCATTCATCATTCCTTTTGGAAGATTATAACATGCACATATATCCATTGCCTTTCCCTAACCCCTAGAGAAGGACAATGATTATATTCAGCCCCCAGCACTGACATTGGACTTAGCCATGTAATTTCCTCTGACTAATGATGATATACATTATATTCAAGCAGAATCTTTAAAACAAGTCAGTTTGTGGGTTGCTATGTTGTCTTTTACCTCTACCATCTTCCACAGAGAGACTGCTGCTCCATCAGCCTGGATCCCAGATTTAGTACTCTCTGGAGTAGAGCTGTACCCAATATGTGATAGATAAGTAACATGAACAATATATAAGCCTTCCTAATTGTAAGCCACTGAGATTTTAAGGTTATTACTACAATGTAACCTAGTCTACTCTACATTTCTCCTGTTCTTTTAATATGTTAAATATATTTTTACATACGCATGTTTGTATATTTGTTGATCCACATATCTGTTCTCTTATTTTCACTGCTGTATAGTTTATCACTTGTATAATTATGTCAGTATTTAATTTATCCATGCTCATGTAGGTGAACATTTAACTTATTTCCAATTTTGTTCCTTATCTGTTGCTGTGTAACAACCGACCACAAAATGTCAGTGGCATAAAGCAATGAGCATTTATCTAGCTTCTGCATCTGCAGGCCATGTGAGGTAGACTCTGCCGATCCTGACTGGCCTTGCTCTGTACATAGGCTCAGGTCTGGCTCATCTAGGCAAGGGCAGCTCTGCTTCATGGTTTTGTCAGAAAATCTGTCAGACTGCTCTATGTATTTCTCATCCTTTTTAGACCACTGGGCTATCCAGGATATATTCGTCTTACAGTACTGGCAGAGGTACAGGTATGTAGGCCAACCTCAGAAGTCCATTTTAAGGATCTCCTATGTCATACTGCTAATATACTATTGGCCAAAGCAAGTCATTTGGCTGAGCCCAAAGTCATTGGATTGTCCATGGAGGTCAAGAGAAAGAAAGTGAATATTTGAGAACTGTAGTATGCCAGTGTTTTTACTATTACAGACTGTACCGCAGTGAACCTTCTTCCATTTGTGCCCTTGTGCATATTTGCAAGAAGTTATTTTCAACATATACCTGATAGTAGGCCTGCTCGCCTCTGGGTACATTCCTCTTCAAATTTGCTAAACGTTGCCAAGCTGGTTTCTAGACTCAATGTAATAATTTACATATTCTCCAAGAATGTATGAGTTTTCTCTTCTATGTACCTGTTAACACTTGGTATTGTCACACTTAATTTTTTAGCAGACTGATTAGAATGAGTTATTGTATCCTTGTGGTTTTATTTTGCATTTCAGTAGCAACTAGTGAGGCTTACCATCTCCAAATGTTTATTGGCTGCTTATATTGCTATTCTATGAATTATATATTTTCTTTGCTCACTTTTCTGTTTGATTTTTTTATTAGTAGAAGTCCTTTATATATCCTCTCTTGAAAGCTGTCATATGTATCTTACAGATATCTTCTCCTAGTCTATGGCTTTCTTTTTATTTTGTTTGTGGTAATTTTTAGTATACAGAAGTTGCTGGTATTTTCAAATGTAGTTATGTTTTCTTTGATAGTTTGTACTGTTTCTTTTTAACCACTTTATTGAGATGTAATTAATGTAGAATAAATAGCACATATTTCAAGTGTTTGATTAGTTTTGACATACTAGTCACATGTATGTACCAGTGAAACATCATCAGCATGATCAGTGTAACGAACATACTCATCACTGCCAAAAGTTTCTTCACACACATTTGTAATTTTTCCTTCCTGTTTTTTCCCTGCCTCCTAGGTTCCAGGCAACCAGCGATATGCTTAGTATCTTCTGTTTCCTATCAATTGTCTGTCTAAACTCTGTTAGTTATTCAAAGAAGGGTGTTGATTAACTTTAATTGTGGGTTTGGGTGTTGATTAACTTTAATTGTGGGTTTATCTATCATTCTTTCAGTTTTATCAGTATTTGCTTCAAATATTTTGAAACTCTTATTAGGTGCATGCATGTTTAAAATGTATTATTCTGTCTTCTTCATAAATTGACCCTCTTATCATTATGTAATTGACCTTTATGCTAATATTTTTTTGCTGTGAAGTCTACATAAATAGGAAACTGTGTAGACCTCTTTATTTTGATTCATTTTTCATGATACATCTTTTTCCATCCTCTTTTTTAATCTACCTAAATATATCAGTATCTTTAAAATGAATTTCTTGTGGACAACATACAGTTGGATCTTATTTTTTGTCCAATATGATAGTTTCTAACTTTTCATTAAGGTGTTCAGATGATTTCTACTTAATATAATTTTTTATATGTTTGGATTTAAGTCTCCCATTTTATTATTTATTTTATCTTTTTTTCCATATTTTTTATGTTCTTCTTTTACCCCTTTCTTGCCTTCTCTTTGGGTTATTTGAAGGTTTTTTAATGTTTTTGATTTTGGGTTTTTGACTGTATTTCTTTGTATAAAATTCTTTGTAAGAAAATTCTTTCTTAAATTTAGCAGTTGCTGTAGAGATTATAATATGCATAATTAACTTATCACAGTTAGCTGAGAATTTATATTTCACTGCTTCAAGTGGAATATAGATATCTTACCCACTATATAGGTCCTTCCCCAGTTTATGGTATAGCATCATATGTATTACAGCTACATACACTGAAAACTCCCCCAGACGTTGTTTTCATTTCAACTGTCATACATAAAGAACTTAAGAGGAGAAAATAGTCTGTTATATGTATCTAAATATTAACCATTCCTATTGCTCTTTCTTTATATCTTAAATTCCAAATTTCCCTCTGATATCATTTCCTTCCCTCTTGAAGGATAGAAAGTGTTTTAGAGCAGGTCTGCTGGTGGTGAATTCTGTTTACCTTCATCTGAGAACATTTTTAATTTGTACTCATTTTTTAAAAATATTTTCATTAGATAAAGAATTCTGAGTTGAAATTCTTTCAGCACGTTTCTTTTTTTTTTTTTTTTTTTTTTTATGAGCTGTCAGCACATGGGGCTCAAACTCACAAACTACAAGATCATGACCTGAGCTGAAGTAGGAGGCTTAATGGACTGAGCCACCCAGGTGCCCCTCTTTTAGCACTTTAAACTGGTTGCTTTGTAGATTTTTTCTTTGCCTTTGGTTTTCAGAAGTTTGATTTTTTTTTTTTTTTGGTACCTTGTTTTGCATTTATTAGGCATCTTGAATCTGTAATGAAATTACTGAAGACAAACAACATAAAGTGAGAAGAGATGGTATGCAAGGAGGATATTCTAAAAAGTACATATATTTAGGGGATGGGCAGAACAGCCACCAAAAGAGTTTAAGGAGTTAACAAGAATGAATGAAGATGATTGGAAGAGAGTAGAAATATAGATGTGTCATCTTAGGCAAATTATTGAACATCTCTAAATCTTGATATTCTCATTTGTAAAATTGAGATCATAGCAACTAATTTGTAGGATTAAGAAAATTAAATGATTTGTGTGTGTATATATATATATATATATATGGAAAGCATGTTGTATAGGACCTATAAAAAATGCTCAACAGATTATAACTTATTACAATGATTATTAAAACAAGATAAAACCAAGTGACTATAGTACAATAAATAGGTCACATATCTGATGAACTAGAGCTATACTTTTCTGTCCTATATTAGTTTGTATTACTGAAGCATATAATCATTTTATTTTAAATTTTTTTGATGTTTTATTTATTTCTGAGAGACAGACAGCATGAGCAGGGGAGGGTCAGAGAGAGACGGAGACACAGAATCTGAAACAGGCTCCAGGCTCTGAGCTAGCTGTCAGCACAGAGCCTGATGCAGGGCTCGAACCCACAAACCATAAGATCATGACCTGAGCCGAAGTTGGACGCTTAACCCACTGAGCCATCCAGGTGCCCCATAATCATTTTAATAAGTTTTTAGGATAACTTCAAGTATTAAAAAACAAATCTCTAAATTTTTGAGAGATAGCTAAGACTTCTTAACTGTAATTATCAGTTTCCATTTACCTAAGTTATAATTTATTGAGTTTGAAATGATCTATTTGATTCAGTTTCCCTTTTGTCTTTTTGTTTTTAATTTTTTTTTAATGTTTTATTTATTTCTAGGAGAGAGAGAGAGAGAGAGAGACAGTATGAGCAGGGGAGGGTCAGAGAGAGAGGGAGTCACAGACTCTGAAACAGGCTCCAGGCTCTGAGCTGGCAGTCAGCACAGAGCCCGACGCGGGGCTCGAACCCACGAACCGCGAGATCATGACCTAAGCGAAAGTCGGACGCCCAACCGACTAAGCCACCCAGGCGCCCCTCCCTTTTGTCTTTTGACAGGAGTTGCTATCTTCTTTAAAACAAGTCTTTTAAATGTTCACTCTGAGGCTTAAACTGAGAGTATTCTTTTTGTTGTTGTTTATTTATTTTTGAGAGAGAGATAGAATGTAAGCAGGGCAAGGGCAGAGAGAGAGGGAGACAGAGGGTCCTCAGCAGGCTCTGCATTGTCAGAGCAGAGCCCGACGCAGGGCTAACGGAATATCTAGAGTAGTAGTAAGAATAGCTTGAATTTTCATCCATCCGCATCTCCCATACTCCAGCCCAACCATTTGTTAAGAACTGATCTAATCTGGCCATCTGCTTCATTTGATAGGTAAAGAAATCTAAATAGAACAGATGAAATAAGCATCTTAATGTTTTTTCATCTTGAAAGTATTGGTCTTTTGGCCTACTTTATGTCTGTATTTGCTTATAAATGACAGGAATTCTCAGTATGTGCCAGGCTGTCCTTACACGCACCTCCTTTTTTGTAAATGCACATGGGAAAACATTTTCCAAACTGTAACAGAGCATTCAGTGAAAACACAAATCTGTTCCATTTTCTCCACCCTCCCAGTCCATGTCACATATGCTATCACTTTTTAAATTTTAAGTTAACTTTTTAGTTCTTTTAGGTATTGCTCTAATAGTTTGAAATGTGGCTCATTTGAATTGAGATGTGTTAAAAAAATTTTTTTAATGTTTAATTTATTTCTAGGAGAGAGAGAGGGAGAGACAGCGTGAGCAGGGGAGGGTCAGAGAGAGAGGGAGTCACAGACTGAAACAGGCTCCAGGCTCTGAGCTGGCAGTCAGCACAGAGCCCGACGCGGGGCTTGAACCCACGAACCGTGAGATCATGACCTAAGCGAAAGTCGGACGCTTAACCAACTAAGCCACCCAGGCACCCCATGAGATGTGTTAAAATTTTTAAATGCACACCAGGTTTCGAAAACTTAGTATAAAAAAAGCAAAATACCTCATTAATAGTTTTTATATTGATTACATGTTGAAATGATGCTATCAAATGTATTTTGTTAAACAAAATAAATTATTAAAATTAATTTGACCTGTTTCTTTTTCTTATTTTAAAGGTGACTATTAGAAAATTTTCAATTATTCATGTGGCTCACATTTGTTGCTCACATTATATTTCTGTTGGACAGTGCTGTTCTAATTATTAGTAGGCATATATTTCCCTTAGTTGATGTACAAGGTTTAGTCATGAGTTACCTGATTCTAGTCTGATTCTCATTCTTTTATAAGGGACCAAGAAGGTTTTTTCTGGAAAGTCTTTGGATTTTCCTATTCTTGGTGCTCTGAAATTTCAAAAGAATACACTGAAGTGTAGGTAGTTTTTGTTCATTTTGCGTAGAATACTTGGTAAGCCTAGTTTGTGTCACTCTTCAGCTCTGAGAAATTTTCTGCTAATACTTTTTGAGTTATTTCCTCCATTTCTTTTTTTTTTTAATTCCTCCCTATTTCTGAAGGAGAAAAGATCTTGCATGATATTAGACTTCTAGTGTTGAGTCTCCATTTTTCTGTAATTCTCTTGTATTTTCTGTTTTATACCCTGTTGTCTTTTTGGCACTGGTCCTGGGAGGGAACCTTATCCTGATCTTTTGACAGTTTATTAAAAATTAGGAGGAGATAGTCAAACATAGTCTTAACTGTCTACAAATTCTTTCTTGTTCTCTGTTCTTTTATCAAAGTTTCAAATTAGATTTCTTTTAAAAAAAAAATTCCTTCTTTTTCCTGACTTATCGCTTTGTTGTGCAGTAGGTGGTTTATTTTGTTCAGGCCAAGCTTCTAGAAGTGAAGTGCATTTAAGATAAGGAAAATGTAGGGGCACATGGGTGGCTCAGTCAGTTAAGCGTCCGAATTCAGCTCAGGTCATGATTTCACGGTTCGTGGGTTCAAGCCCCACGTCAGGCTCTGTGTGTACAGCTAGCTCAGAGCCTGGAGCCAGCTTCAGATTCTGTATCTCCCTCTCTCTCTGACTCTCCCCTGCTCATGCTGTCTCTTTCTCTCAGAAATAAATTTAAAAAAAAAGATAAGGAAAATGTGGAACCAAATGTGTAGAAGCAGAAATGCAAAAAGCTTCCTCTGGGAGCAGTGAGAATCTGACCATTTTAATACTGTGGATGTAATGAGATAAGGACCTGTATGGATAGTATGGGTAAAGTGAGAACTGAAAGAAAAGAACTGAGTAATTATGCACAAAAAACAAGTGTACTTATTAACTGATTTCTCCCCTCTAAAAACTCCAACAGCACCCCCTTATTGAACTAGTTACATGCTTCCTTGTAATGTTAATTAGTATATGCATATGCTTTTCTAACTAAATTGTGACTCTTCAAGGCAGGGATTATATCCTACCCATTAGTTTTTTTTAAAAGTTTATTTATTGTGAGAGAGAAAGAAAGCACAAGTGGGGGAGTGGAGTGGAAGATAGAGAGGGAGTGAGAAAGAATCCTAAGCAGGCTCCATACTGTAAGCACAGAACCTGATGTGGGGCTTGAACTCATGAACTGCAAGATCTGAGCTGACATCATGACCTGAGCTGACATCAAGAGTCCAACACTTAACCAACTGAGCCACTCAGGTGCACCCCCTCCATTAATTTTTTTATAGTTATTTATTGATCAAGCACTATGCCAAGCACCGGGATAAAGCAGTGGGCAAAGACAAATAATCCCTGCCCTTAAGGATACTTAGTTACTTATATCTTTCACAGTGCTTAGAATCTGATGCTCAATGCTCGGCATTTCCAAAGAAAATATGTGTTACTTAGCCCAACTTTAAAAGGTAATATTAGGGGGACACCTGGGTAGCTCAGTCGATTAAGTGTCCAACTCTTGATTCTGGTTCAGGTCATGATCTCACAGTTTGTGGGATCTAGCCCCACCTTGGGCTCTGCACTGATGGCACAGAGCCTGCCAGGGATTCTGTCTTCCCTCTCTGTCCCTCCCCTGCACTCTTTCTCTCTCAAATTAAATGAATAGGGTGCCTAGGTTGGCTCAGTCAGTTGGGATTAAACTTTGGCTCAGGTCACAATCTGGTGGTTTGTGAGTTTGAGCCCCACATCAAGTTCTGAGCTGATAGCGTGGAGCCTCCTTGGGATTGTCTCTCTCCTCCTTTCTCTCTGCTCCTCCCTCACTCTCAAAATAAACTTAAAAAAGTAAATAAAACTTTAAAAACAAACAAACAAATAAATAAAAGGTAATGTTAGGGGCACCTAGGTGGCTCAGTCAAACATACACCTCTTGATTTCACCTCAAGACATGATCTCACGGTTTGTGAGATTGAGCCCCAATTTGGGCCCTGCACTGACTGGACACAGCCTGCTTGGGGTTGTCTTTCTCCTTCTCTCTCTGCCCCTCCCTCACACTCTCTCCTTCTCAAAATAAACATTTTTTTTTTAAAAAGGTAATATTAAGATTGTCTATTTGTATCTGTTTAGGCATGTTGCAGAATTTATTTTGATGTGCTATTATTCTCTCTTTAACTTGATAACAAAAAATTATGCATTCAGATTAAACTAATATCCTTCACCTGATTTAAAGGTAATATAGTACATTGATGTAATGAAAACAGCCCACTCTTGAAAGAGTGTAGAGTTCTAGTTTGGCTCTACTGATGAACAGGTTTGCACATGAATTTTTATACTTTTTATCTTCTCAGAGCCTTACTTTCTCATGTGTAAAATAAAGGTTGGATCTTTTAGCACTTAAACTTTAAGTCTGAAAGTGGGAAAAACTTTTCATTCCCATAGCCTTTGACTAATGTTGTGGCTAAACATTATATATATAATTGAATGATTGGAAATGACAGAGAGCTGTCATTTCATATGTTTTACTTGAGTTATAATCATTGACTAAATATTGCTTTTTTCTCTTTTATAGACTTGGGTCTGGATCAGTATACAATAAAACGCTTTGATGGGAAGGTGAGCGAGCTATGACACTTAACATATATATCCTGTTGTTTACTAAGAAGATTTTAAAGTTCCTCTAGAATTATTTGTGAGAAATTTCTGAATGACTACTTATCTTATCAAAAGAGCATGTTTTTTAGGTTGGAAGGCCTGTAAGTGCCTTCATATACTTCTACAGAAAAAGTCAAGCAGAAGGTTTCTCTACATTTTTCCATGTAAAGTAACACTCATGGTGAGCCTGCTATATATAGTAAAGGCTAATTCAGTGTATGTTGAGATTCGCATTTTAATTCAGTTGCCACCATGAAGCTTAACAAGCCCCCCAATAGTACATTTGCATTTCTTATAAAAACACTGATTTGATTTCACCTTCTTCAAACTATGATATATATAGCAATAATCCTAACTAGAAAATGATACAAGTCTTTACTAATGCTTTTATAATGATTACGAAGACCACCCTAAATTTACATACACATTTTCATTATATTTACTTTCAGTTCTTCATTTTATGCACAGATAAATCACATAATAAATTATTCTTAAATATAGAAAACAAAACATTCAATTTTATTATCTCAAAGCAGTCAGTTAAACATGTTTTTCCCTTTCAGGCTGACTTCTACAAAAAGAAAAAGAAAATATTACACAGGGTCAGAAAGAAAAGTAAAAGGTCAATTTTAAAGAGGAGGAAGAAAGCACATCAGAAAGAAGAGAGAGCCCGGCATAGCTTTACAAAGCGTAAAGAGAAGGAAATCAGAAGGAAAATCATGCAGTGGCTGGAAAAGGCAGGATTACAAGAGGGTCTAAATGGGTGGAGGTCAGGGTTAGTAGAAACTAATCATGTAGGGCGTCCCAATCCTGCTTATTACTTAAAATTCTATGTATTTGTAAGGTGAAGATACAAATGCTAAAATCTTTTGCACCAGTGGAAAGAATGAGTGGCCACTTTCAGGGCTGAGAGATATCAGGGCTTCTTCCAGCCTAACAATTACCTTTTCCATTCACGTGGCCCCTGCCTCCCTCTGTGGGTATCTTCTTTTTAAAGTCACATATTCTAAAAGAAAGAATGGTCAAAAGGAGCACTGAACTAGAATGTTAGGAGACAGGTTCAGAGTCCTGGCTCTGCTTTTGGACAGCCACGTCTTCCCTCTGATCCTTGGTGTCTCCACTTCATGTATAATCGAATACCATACCCATGGGAAGGATTACTACAGACACTGATGGCAGGGTCTGATTTCACTCTCTGGCAAGTCAGGTCTCTGTCTTTTCTGTCTGTGTGTCACTCAGCTGGCATACAGAAGGTGACCAATAAATATTTGATGATTTGGAAAAGTCAACTAGTCAAATCACATATTCCTTGGAGATATGACTCATTAAGTCAGTAATATTTTATAACAAAATCAGTTGAACAAATCAGTTTTTGGTCACTGAAGGAATCCAGAGTAGCACGAGAATTCTGTCCTTCATTGTGTGTATATAAGTAAACCTGAAAACATAAAGAAGTTGAATATGTGTAAGTTGAATAACAAATTTACGTATTATGGGGGAAATTTCCATTCCTAGAGATCTCCCAAATGTAAAATCCCTGGTGGTCATTCATGTTTCATACACGCTCTTTAGTTTTTTCATTTCAGCCCATAACTGTCCACTTGATGCTAAAACTCTGTAGCTTTGGGCATGACCAATGAGCTCCACCTTGTTTCAACTGTATTAAATTTATGAGCTCTACATCTCCTATCATTAGTGTCATTTGCATTTTTTGGATTTCCATTTATATTTATAAAATAACTAAAGTAAACTGCAGCACAACATTAAAGTATTTGAGTGTCCACCTTGCTGTAGAGACAAAGATGGCAGTACTTTTTGTTTGGAAGGTAGACTTTGTGACACATTGTAGTGCAAATGTTTGTGCTCTGAAGTATCAAATTCTGAAATGGGAGTAGGAAAGGCAAGATTTAGGGATCTCAGTGTGTAAGGTTTGAAAGTATGACTTGTATGAAATTCAGGCATGTGAAAGTTGACTTTATGGTACCAGGGGAACTGGTTCTAAAAGAGAGTAGAAGAATGGCAGACTCACGTAGGGAGTGTAGAACTGAGCCAGCCGGCTTCTCCCCTAGCCAAGAGTGCACAGAATTCCCCTTTATCCACGTTATGATATGCATATTTAACCCCTCTGCCAGGTACTTCATTTAAATACTGTGTTCATTTCCATCAAATATATCCTGAAGGTCTAGTTTTGGAATGAAACTTATGCTTCTTAAATAGGATTTTTAAACTGAGTTCACCTCTGGTTTATGTCCTGATGAATGGTCTTTTATTTCATATGAAGTTTAAGAAAGTCGTTTCTTTGCTGTTTTTAAACCTTGCATCATGAGGAATACAACATTCATACAGTGTTTAATCACTTGAGGAGTTTTCCCAGGAACTTTTACCATGTTTAAAGTCTTTCACTTGATGTTTATGATAAAGATCATATTCAACTGTTGATCTTATTATTTTCCTTTAGGTCTTTATGTCTCTTATTCTCTCACTCAGAATATCTTAATTCTTAAGTAGCAGTTTCCATAGTATATAAATCCTAAGACAATTTCTTCTTGAAAAAACAGATTTATGTAGTAATTACAGTAAATTAAAAAAAAAATTTTTTTTAATGTTTTATTTATTTCTGAGAGAGAGAGAGAGAGACAGCATGAGCAGGGGAGGGTCAGAGAGAGAGGGAGACACAGAATCTGAAACAGGCTCCAGGCTCTGAGCTAGCTGTCAGCACAGAGCCCGACGCGGGGCTCAAACCCACAAACCATGAGATCATGACCTGAGCCGAAGTTGGATGCTCAACCGACTGAGCCACCCAGGCGCCCCATAATTACAGTAAATTTAATGCAGATTTAGTACAAAGCCAATGCCCTAGAGGAATTTCCTTTTAAACTAGGTTTGATGTTTAAATGGGTCTCTTTTTATTAATTTTTTATTTTTTTTAATGTTTTATTTATTTGTGTGTGAGAGAGAGAGAGAGGCAGCATGAGCAGGGGAGGGTAGAGAGTGTCTCTCTTTTTTAACTTGAGAGATAAACTGGTTATGAATACTTAGAGAAGGATTTACTTCCATCTTCTTATCTGCGCCTCTCATTGTTTTAACTTTTAATATACCACTTAATAAAAGTACATCATTTGACCAGTAGAAAACACTGCCTTATTTTATTGCCTTTTAATTGAATTGCACTTTAGCCTTTTTTGTCACTGAAAGCAAAAACAAATGTAGAAACAGTACCATTTTTGGGGGTGTTTTCTCATTTGTGCTTGACTTTCGTACAACGTATTTTTATTTTATTGCAAAATAAAAATAAGGCCTAAATGATAATGAGAAATAATTGGATAGTTATTTCTTCCTTTGGTGCCTATCTCCTTTTCTCCTCCTTCTCTTTGACTAGTAAATGCTCTTAAGAAGTAAAGGAAACATTCCTGTTTCAACTGATAGTGAAACTGAATTTGGTTAAGCAGCTTTTGAATTTGGAGGAGGATCATTTTCCAGACCTCAGCACTACCTAATGTTAATGCACACTAATCCTTTACTCTTAGTAGCAATTTCTACTTTGTAGAAAAGTCATGAAATACATTATTATTGGCATTTGCATAATTTATGCATTTCAAAACTATATATTTACATAGTCCTTGTATAAAGAAGCTATAGTCAGTGTCCCTTTGTTTTAAGAATATGCTTTGTAGATAAGTGATATTTTAAAAGACGTTCAGACTAGGTTTTAAAAGTTCAAAGGCCTCACAGCTTGAAACTTCAGATTCTTAAAGGATATTTGATACCTCAAAAGATATTTGAAAATCACTATAATGTATTAGGACTATTATACAGATAGATGGTAGTACAAAATATAGTCTGCCTTTTGTTTCAGTGTGAGGTATCATAGATTTAAAAAATGCACCCTCCCCCTGCAACGTGTGTGCATTCTCCTTGTGACTTGTTAATGCAGTTACTTCATGAATTTTAGATTTTTTCTTTAATGAAACTATATTTTTTCTGGATTTATTTTTTTAAATTATGTAATAATTGGTCTGTAAAATAAAACATCATTTCTAAATGGAGACTTTATATTACAAAGTCGTCAAATATTTCTTTCATTTTCATGATTTAGTTGCTGTTTTTTATTGGTGCGGCTTAAGTGGTTATACCCTGTATTTTCCTGTTTCTCTTACCCCTCCTTTTTTCCCTCAGCATATCAAAGATAGAAATTGTTTTGTAGTTTCTGTTCCTGTTGTATGTGATAGACAACTTTCTCATGACCAGACACCACCATATATATATTTTAAAGTTACAATAGAAAAACGCATAGTGTAGGTAAAATTGTTTCTTAAGCAAAGAATATCTCTATTCTAGAGTTTTGACATAATCATCATCTCTCTTCTAAAAACTTTATAAAGTTCATACTCTTTTTTAAGTGACAATGAATTGCCCTTTGAAACTAAATTGTTCATTGTTTTCATTCCACCATCTCTTTCTTTTTCAAAAAATAGGTTTTTTATTCTTTCTTCCCTATCAAGTTGCCTTTTCTCCCCAGCCACTCCCTGAACAATTCAGAAGAAAGCATGCTGCTGGACCACATTTTTCATTATTTGTAATTACAGTCCCCTTAGAATGTCTCCAGTTTGGAATAAGAGTTAATATGTGTTTTATTTCTATCTCTTTTATGATACCTACAAGAATATTTGTACACATGGAACAGAAAAGTATCTTACATCAAATTAAAATAACATTGTCCAAAAGAAAAAAATAATGACATTGTCCCCATTCAAGTGAAAGTGATAAAAGTATGGTCAAAGCCTAGAAAGGAAAGTACTGATTACAGTGTTAATAACAGGAAAAAAAAAATTATCAGCAGAAAAAAAAGATGGGAGCCATAACTAAATATCAAAGCTTTAGGGGTGCCTATGTGGCTCAGTTGCTAAGCATCTGACTCTTGATTTTGGCTTAGGTCAGGGTATCTTAGGTTCATGAGTTCATGTCCTGCATCGGGTTCCGTGCTGTGAGCTCGAAGAATCCTGCTTAGGATCCTCTCTCCCTCTCTCTCTGTCCTTCCCCTGCTTATGCGTGTGAGCAATGTATGCTGTCTCTCAAAAATAAATAAATAAACTTAAAAAAGATCAAAGCTTTAATATAACCAATGCTTTTAATTGCTTACTGGGTTAAGTTTTTTTTTTTAATATAATTTATTGTCAAATTGGCTTACATACAACACCCAGTGCTCATCCCAACAAGTGCCCTCCTCCATGCCCATCACCCACTTTTTCCTCTCCCCTAACCCCATCCACCCTCAGTTTGTTTTCTGTATTTAAGAGTCTCTTGTGGTTTTAATATAACCAATGCTTTTAATTCCTTACTAGGTAAAAGTTCTGTAAAGTATATTGATAAATGAACTTTAAAATACCATTCCTTTTAGGGGAAAATCTTGGTTTCCTAAGTGGAATGAGGGCGCATTTTTTCCCTGTAACCTAATACTCTTAGTGCTTTATTTGAATTATTTATTTACTTCATATCATAGATAAGATACTAGTCTGGAGTAGGGCAAGTATAGTATAACTTCTTGACATGCATAGTAAGTTATGCAAGGAGTTTTCCTGTCTTCTAACAGTGAAATGTATTCCAGATCAAGGAAATGTAAAGTAGAATAGGGGAGGGACTGAAATTCCCATGGGATGAGAGTTTGATGAATCTTCTCACATTTATTTGAACTGCTTTAATTCTCAGATTTATATAGCAGGTTATGATGTTATGAAATCTGCATTGTTAATTAGGCACATCTCTCTCTCTCTCTCTCTCTCTCTCAGTTTCCAAGGATTTGAAACTAGTCAGGTTTCTTAGTGAATTCTTGGTGAATTGATATATTTGTTCAAGTTTTTCTATTAATAAATACAAATATATAGAAAGAATTATATTGTTCTTCCTCCATGTTTTTTTTAATCTGTTATTATTTGTCCTACCAATCCCATCATTAGAGTGTATCACCTGTGTTCTCTTTTAATAGGGAAATTCTTGCTTTAAAAAAAGCATAGTAGATTCTGAGAGTACACAGATTTCCCCCACTCTGTAAAAGTAGAGCATTCCTATGAAAGCTTTCATTAAGCTGAATTGGCATAAAGCAAGAAACTATTACCATTTCATAAAAGCAAAAATCCTCTCTGAATTTTTTTTCAGTTGGCAAAAGCAGTTTACTAGCATAGTTCTTCCATAAAGGAGAAATAGTATGAAGCAGACTTTCAGATAGCAGAGAACCTGTACTTCAATTCCTGGAAGACTGAAGCTCCTCACAAATATTTCAAAGCCACACACTTATTTTAGGGCTGAAGACTTAGCCCTTTTTAAAAATCATATTAACATATGAATACTCATTCGTTGTCACTGGTTTATTTTTGCTATTTAAAGTGAACTCTGTAGGGGTACCTGCCTGGTGCAGTCAGAGAGCCATGTGACTCTTGATTTCAAGGTCATGAGTTCAAGCCCCACTTAAAAATAAAATCTTTAAAAAAATTATAATAAAGTGAATTCTCTAAATGAAAACTATTTGACTCTATTTGTCTCCTACAGGATTACCAATAACTATATGAAAAAGAATAGTTGAGGCTTTCTGAGTGTTTATTACGTGCTACATGCTTTTTTTTTTATTAAGTGCTTACATATAAGTCAATCCATACAGCTACTCATTTAGATAGCTTACTAGTTTTATCATTATTTTACAAATAAGGAACTACATAAAAATTTAAGTTAAATTTTATTTTTTATCTTTATTCATTCTTGACACAGAGAGCAACAGAGTGCAAGCTGGGGAGGAACAGAGAGAGAGGGAGATACAGAATCTGAAGCAGGCTCCAGGCTCTGAGCTGTCAGCACAGAGCCCAGTGCGGCTCTCAAATTCACAAACCATAAAATTATGACCTGAGCTGAAGTCGGGTGCTTAACTGACTGAGTCACCCACGCACCCCTAAGGTTTAGCCCTTTTTTTAAGTTTATTTATTTATTTATTTATTTTGAGAGAGAGTGTGAGTGGGGGAGGAGCAGGAGAGAGAATCCCAAGCACACTCCTCGTTGTCAGTGCAAAGCCCCATGTAGGGCTCAGTCTCACAAACTGAGATCATGACCTGAGGTGAAATCAAGAGTTGATCGCTTAACCAGCTGAGCCACCAAGGTGCCCCATAACTTTTTTTCTTTTTTTAATCTAAGATCATATAGCTAGTAAGTGGTGGAGAGGCAGGACTCCTTATTTGTAGTGTGGCTTCAGAGCTCACTGTCTGAAGCTCTGTGGTATGCCACCTTTCATATATCTAACCAGCTTGTCTATATGATCTACTTGTAAATAGAAATTTGTCTTGTCAAGTACTTATTACCTAAATGCCATTTGTGCAAAAACAAAAAAACTTGATATTCACTTTCTTTTTGAAGTTAATTTTTCCTCCTTTGCTAAAGTACAGCTAGAAACTAATATTAACCTGATAAACCAGATAGTGTTTTTAAAGAAAGAAAATTAAGTATGCAAATTTTAATACTTAAATTTAGAAGTCAGAATTTCATCTTCATTTTTATTTGCTCCATTATTTACTCTTATGCCATGAATGCCAACTGACATTCTGAAAAATGCTGTATTTTTTTCTTTTTATTTGAAATGATCCCTTAAAGTGAGCACTATTATATATATTTGGAAAATTGGATCTTGGCTTATTGTCATCAAGATTTTAGAGAAAATAATGTTTCTGTTACAAACTAAACTTATTCTCAATATTGATGGTTGTATGTTAAATGTAGCATGATTTGAATAGGGCCACTCATTATACTCAGTCTTTAAACAAGCAAAACTTTAGAATGTAATTTCATCACCAAGGTTCTGATTCAGCATTTCAAGAAATCCTTTGATACCTTGTTGTAGTTTTCGGTTTTATTTTTAGTCTGTTTGTTCATATTCCTTCTTTTCATTCCAAAGTTCTCTAAATTACCTTTAAATAATTTTCTCAATTTTCTCTCTTATAAATTAGCAATTTTAGTTCTTTTGTAACATACCACAGCCCTAAGAAAATCTGACTTTGGCATCTGAAATATTTTCCAAAGGATTTCCGTTTTGAGCATCTAGGTATTTGACAGTTGTATGTAAATAATTAGTAGATGTTGTAAGTATACTGAAAAATACATTATGGATTGCTGTACTTCTTAGTGTGTATTAGCCCAGGATGAAGAAAACAGTGTGACTTTGGATATGACAATCCTACATTCACGTATGGACTCAGCCACATACTTGATAGGTAATCTTGGGCAAGAGACCATTTAACCTCCCTTGAGTATCAGTTACTTTCTCAGTAAAATCAGGACAATGTGGTAAAGTGTCTGGCTCTATAAGTTATAGTTACTTCCATGACTTTGAGCCCTTTATTCAGTTTATAAAAGGAGTTAGCTCCTGTCGTATATATTATCTCCTTCCTTGGTTTGTATGAAAGTGCTACAGAGTAGCATATCCTCTCCATAATTGCTCTCTCCATGCTTCTTTCCTTGACAACTAAATCAGCTATAAAAATCTCTTTGTGCTCTCTATAAGAAGCAATTGTCTGGGATTAAATAGCTAGTCCACCAACTGAAGAGAGACCTCTGATTTCTCATATCTGAGCCGTCCTTTGTGCACAGTGATTCATCTCACCCCTGTGTTGTAAAATCCTTTGGGCCTCTGTCACATCAATCCTAGCTTTAGGCTTGGAAATTGCTAATAGCATATATTTTCTAGGCAAGAGCTTTTATCATTCTGCTAAGCTTGTTTTGAAAAGTATGGTAAGCTTGAGTCAAATTTTATTTCACAGCCAGTAAAGTTTATTTGTTGAAAAAAAGTCTTTAAAACAGTTTTATATATCAAGATGTTTTGCTGTGGTGTACCTGGCTAAATCAGCTAACCTACACTTCTTCATCAAATGCCATCTTCTTCATCAAAATGCCATTGATGGCTGGCTTTTTATCACTAATGTGAATAGCAATTCATTTATTGCAACATAATTTTGCAGGAGACTTGTTTCTGAGTCGTCATTCTGAAATCTTCCTCAGAGTAGTTACTAATCTGAGTTTGGTTGCTCATATTTTAATACGGCTGGTAAAGCAACAGATTTGCTGTGAAGTTTAAAAATGTTGGACCTCCCAGGTGGCTCGGTTGGTTAAGCCTTTGACTTCGGCTCAGGTCAAGATCTCACAGTTTGTGGGTTCAAGCCCCGTGTCGGTCTCTGTTGACAGCTCGAAGCTGGAGCCTGTTTCAGATTCTGTGTGTGTGTGTGTGTGTGTGTGTGTGTGTGTGTGTGTGTGCGCGCGCGCGCGCACGCGCACGCCCCTCCCCCCTCTCTCTCTTTTTCTGAAAAACAAACATTAACAAAAATATATCCATGAGACATCCTAATAGGAAACCTTAATTAAAGAAATGCTTTGAATCCCCATGACAAAAAAATGAAATATTTGTTTTCCTTTTCTTTCAGAAACATTATTATTCATGTATTTTCTTTTTATAGTGTTGTGATGTTTTCTGCAATTGTGTATTTTCATTTTGGGGAGACTAGGAATTAAGTTGTTGGTTTTTTTTGTTTTATTGTACCTCGCAGATAATATATAAAACATTTCTATGTATTCCTCATTTCCTGTTTCCAGGTGGTCAGTGATTTTATTACAGATTTAAATTTAGTCCTTTACATGTTGTAATACTTTGTGATGTGTATATTTGATTTTGGAGTTTTTGTTCATATAATCAAACAATGTCCATTTTTTTTCTTTTTCTCATCTTCTGATCAGGATTTCTGGCAGGTACTGACTCAGCAGCATGTGCTTTAAATTAATTAATGTCCCAGAATCCATAGTAATGCTTCAGGGACAAAAGGTTTAGTGCATGTCTATGTCCTTCCCCTGCTCCTTTCAGAATGATTCAATTTCTGTCACTTTAAATTAACATACTTTATCTTTAATGATGACAATTCAAATACTGCAGACATCCTTGAGAATATAATACCTAGCATTATTTAAAACGAAGTTTTAACATTATGTGTCACACAAAAGGTTAAGAAACTGTTAATACTATATTGTATAAGGGATACTCACCACTATAATGGAGTCGTCTCACCAGCCATAGGAAGGGATGCCATGTTCCTAGTTGAGCTGTACAGGAAGGGTGAGGCAACGGTAATTTCAAGTGAAAAATTAATCTTTTTCATCCCTTGAAATTTCTTACCTGATAAATACAGGTAAGCAGTTGCTTAGTTGCCCTTCGCTCAACTAAATGGCTTAACAGGAAACAAAAGGAACGTTTTAGAAGGACTTCATTATTTTGCTGTTTTGAACTAATCAACAACTTTAAGTTGAAAAGGAAGCAATTCATGAGGAAGATCATGAAAGAGAAAATATATCTTTGAAGACTCAGACTTTTTAGTTATAGTTTATGAGCTATTAAAATGTATTTATTTTTTAAAAGATGTTACTCATATTTCTTCAAAGAAATACACACTAAACCAAATTAGAGTATCTTTTGTTTTAAACTAATTAATGATATAATTAATGAGATCACAGTGTGCTCTTAATTTTTATATAACATTTTTCTTGGGCTTCCTTGCTTTTAAAATGGGATATATTTTTAGTAGTTTACTTACAAAACCCCAGACCAATGATCCTATTGCTGGTACAGTCAGTTGTCTTCTGCCTCTCACTGTATTCTGAAAAAAGAACAACAAATAACTTAAATAATTGTGTCAGAATAATTTATTGATAATCTCAGTATCAGTGTTTCTCATCCTGGAAATTCTGTTTTAGAATAGCTGTGGCACAACTAGTATGCATAGGACTATGAAGTGTAAATCAGATGAGACGCTTAACACCTGTGATTGAGGAAAACTACTTCCACTTCTGTAATTATGGCAGAACAGTTTGTAGGAGGCATCTAAAATCTCTTCCTTTCTTACGATGATTGTATGGTGTAAGCCTGAAAATTTTAAATGAGTTGCCTCACATGGCTGTCCCTACAGAATAAGAAGTGAAAAGAGGTAGGAATTGGTGAGGTGTTTGGAAGTCTCTGGAATATTCAGCATTGGGTAGTCAACCACCATAGTTGACAAAAGAACGCCAGTCTTCTTTAAACCTTGACTGTCGAGGGTGATACCCTTTGTTGAGTAAGGATTCAAGATCAAGTTTTACTCTGTTATTAAGGATACCTTGTTAATAAGCTTTTGTATTGAAAATAATAAACTTTTTTTCCCCTAGAATAGGTAAATATATCACTCATGTTGGTGACACTAGTATAAATCCTCTAAGCTTCCAAAGGTCACTGAGTTACTTTATGGAAGAGGGCTTTCTTGCTTGCTTCCTTAACCAAGATTTTGTCCTTTGCATGCTAAGTTCTTATTGCCTGTGAAAAGGCTGGAATTTGTTTTTCTAGTAGCATAGAGCTGTTCTTCAGATGCAGCTTATGAATGGTGTCAAATACTTAATTATATTGCTGTGAGGAGTATCCATAATGTCTCTTTCCAGTCTCTCAGTTCCACCACTGCTAAAGTACGTTGATTTAACTCATGTGTTTGATTATTCATTCGGGTTGAAAAAAGAAAAGATAATATAATCATCATTAAGTATTCCCAAGGAGGGTGTAGTTCACTTGGTTACCCCAAGTATTCAAACATCTATTAATATGTCTTTAAATACATTTTTATGTTAGATTCTGTTTTGTTTGAACTTGGGGTCAGCTGATCCCATTTGATTTATCATTGTTGATTTGAAAGCATAAACATGACTAACCATTACATTTTCAGCACATTCAATGTTTAACTTTCCCATCACAAAAGAAGATTTGAAATTCACTTTGACAGGACAGGACTTGGTTCCAGACACTTCCTTTTGCTTATTATTTTAGCACATTAACGTGTTTGAGATTACACAAAGTTCTGTGAAAGCTATTCAAACACATTTTATTTCTCCTATTCTGGTAAAAGTAGGTTCTCAACTTAGCCTGAACATGCACTGGTGATCTTTGGCTGCAGAGAACGAGGATAGCTTTTGCTTCACATATTTGTCTTTGCTGTGATGCAATTTTTAAAATTCCAAACTTATAACATTTTTCCAATGACCGATTAGTCTAACATCTATTAATTAAGAAGAACACAACCATTACGTTCTTGAAGTAATACTCATTTTCAGAATGATTAAAATATGCTTTTGAACAAGTTATAGCATCAAAATACATTGTGCATCTCCATCATTAACTAGATTTTCCTCCTCAAGATAAATGAGCTGATATATGCGAAGCCCCAGGATTAATATTTTACAATAATAAACTATTGTTTTTGTTCTGAAAATACCCAGTCCCCATTAACAGTTTCAGAAATTGCAAACAGTTTCTGTGCATTTAATACAATATAACATAATAATGGTTGTGGAGTCAAACTATGACTTGTCCTGCCACTTCATAGCATTGTCACCTTGGGCTACTTGTTTGACTTCTCTGAACTTGAGTTTTCTCATCTGTAAAGTGCAGGTAGTATTACCTGCCTCCTAGGATTGCAGTGAGGACTTACAGAGGTGTATGTAATTCAAATACTCAGCATAGTGCCTGGCACGAAACATGTGAACTATAATTTTTAAATTCCTGATATATCTTTAATAGTCAGTGGTGTTTAAGTGAACCCTGTGTTTGAATTAAAAATGATTTAAAAATTCTTCATCTAAAGGACTTTGTGGGAGGTGGTAGTTAGTAGAACAGTGTAGAATGGTTGGTGATCCTCAGAGTGAAACTTAGTTTCTGTGATATTATTTTTTTCATGTAATAATTTTTTTTTCCAAATGGGAGAAGGTGACATGCTATATTGACTTATTTTTCAAAATTTGTATGTGAGGTTGCTCTTCCATGAATTAATAGGGAAGCTTTTTATAACCCATATGACTGAAAATAGGAGTACTGCTGAGCCTACAACATTTCTTTTCAGCACTGATTGATTTGAGTGGCCAAAGTTCAAAATTAAATTCTTTGGTTTAGGTAGCAGATAATCAATAAAGATAAAACATAGATTCTCCCCTCCAGAGCTGCTTTGAAGCAAGTATGCGGGCATAATGTGGTAGAAAATAATAGAGTTGACAGTTTTTCCCATTGAGAGTTTTGATAATACGTCATCTGATACCAAGGACTGAAACAGACCACTTCCATGAAGTTGTATCATTTCCTTGAAATGAATGTTATTCCAGCAGACTTCCAAATTTTTATCATTGTTTGAATCAAATCTTCTCCCACTTTTTTTTTGTAAGCATCTTCATTTGTATCCATATTCTCTATAGCCATCTAGTTAATGAAATAGGAAAACATGTGCATGATGGGTATTTGGAGGTGTTCTCAGAGCTAACGTGGTTAGAATTGGGACTGAAAAGAGAACAGCTTTCTGGCAGAGTGAAGTTTTACAGTATCTTAAGCACTCACCTTCCACAGTCTGTTGCACAGTCATTTATGTTTGCTTGCCTCAAATGCAATATTACCTTTGAAAAGGTTGGAAACTCTGAGTCAGGAGAAGAAGAAATCCTAAACTACTCAAAATTAGAAACATGTTGATTTAATTTTATCTGACTATCCTCAAATTCAACTTTTCTGCAAGTTCAGGTGTGGGACAAGGGAAGAAGAAGAATACATATTTTACCTGTGCAACATTTTCTGTTTGATTGGAATAGTGTGATTGTTTAAGATTCATATCTTACTAAGGCTTTGGCATCTATGCACCAACTAAATAATGAAGTATGAACATTAGTTGCATGGGAAATTTGCAGAATTTTCTATGTCTAACACTCTTCCCCTCCTTGCCCCAACCCCAACCTTAGGTAGAAATACTGTTTATCATTTGGAAATGATAGGCTAAAATTGGTTTTTCTGGAAGAAGCATATTATTATCATCATTTGGTTTTTGAAGTACAACCTCAAATATTTCTTCAGGGATTTAGATAGACTTTGAAATGTATATCAGTCATCTAAAGAAATGTTAATATTAAAACCAATTATCTCGGTCTCATAGAGATGACATCTTAATTTAAATAGCAATGTTGTGTTCTTTATCAGATTTTTCTATAAACCAGAGTTGTTTTGAGGTTCTAGGTGATATATTAGCATCTATTTTATTGGCATGTGTATCAACTATTTGATAGAAAATTTATTTCAAACTATAGAAATTGAAAAGTGGTTTTTAACTAGAATAAATAATGAGATTAAATCCCTAGATATGATTTTTCTCTTCGGCTTCATCCAGTTGAGTCTTTAAAGCAAAATTATTGACCCTATTTTGATCAACCCTATTAAAATTAGGGTTCATTGAGCACAGTGAGTATTAAGGAGTTTGAATTGTGACTGGAATTCCCAGTCCCAAGGCTCCTGATGGCACCTTCAATTTTGGCAGTGTTCTATAAATTTGTGTGGTTGGTCAGAAATCAGAGTGTGGATGCCTTAGCATGAAACTATCCTGGTAAAACAGTTCGGGTTTTAGACTCCTTGAGAAATACAGCAGTTACGCACATGTATAGGGTATGATTTGCTATAAATTTCTAATTGTGTTTCTGCTTACCTAAAAAACTAAAAGGTTCAAGATATGATGCAGTTGAGGTCAGTACCAGGATCCTTGTGAGGTTATTTATTTATTTTCACTTGAGTTCAGTAACTTGAATGTTTTATAGTAGTGAGTCTGTAGTTGTGATTTAAATTTTGAAACACAAGATCGTAGGCTAAGTCATAAGTGAATAGTAAAACAGTTAAATTTCCCCTCTTTAAGTCAGAGAGCACATTTCTTTGAAATATTTTGTGTAATTTTGTTATTTAAAAGGGAGTAACGTTTGTCAGTAAATTCAGTAGAAATGCTATTCTGATTAGTTGACCAGCATTTCTGCTTTCACAGCCTTAATTTCAGAAATTCAAGTGATTGAATAAAGTTTGATTTGTAACTTTTAAGATGCATTAAATAGCAGAGTGCCCGGTGATTCAGTCAGTTAAGCTGACTCTTGGTTTTGGCTCAGGTCATGATCTCACGGTTCAGGAGTTCAAACCCGAAGTTGGGCTCCACGTATGGGATTCTCTCTTTCTCCCTCTCTCTCTATCCCTCTGCTGTGCGCACAGTCTCTCTCTCTCTGTCTCTGTCTCTGTCTCTCCCTCTCCCTTCTCTCTCAAAATAAACTTTTTAAAACATGCATTAAATAGAATATATAGAATTGTTGAAAAAAATAAATAAATAGAATATATAGAATTGTTGAATCACTATGTTGTAAACCTGGCAGTAATATAACACTGTATGTCAACTTTAATTAAAAAATAGCAATAATAAAATAGCATAATGCTCTGGAAGGTATCTTCAATCACAGTCTCTTTTTAAAATACCCAGTTTCAGCATATATACTGAAGTGTATTGTTAGAATCTTACCTCAGGAACTTTAAATGAAACAAGTTTTCCTTAGACCCTTACTATAAATTTTTTTTGCTAAACTTATATCTTAATATGTTACTTAATCTCGCATTATATGGCCTTACAATAGATTTAGAATATATTCTACTTCGTTTGACTTTTATATATAGAAATTTCTCCTTTTAGTTTGTCTAATATTTATTTACAAAAATTTATGACTTAACATTGAATTACATACAGATATTAATATAAACATTCATTAGTAACAAACAATATAAATAACCACCGGGGTGCCTGGGTGGCTTAGTTGGTTAAGTGTCTGACTTTCACTTAGGTTATGATCTCATGGTTCGTGGGTTCGAGCCCCGCGTCAGACTCTGTGCTGACAGCTCAGAGCCTGGAGCCTGTTTTAGATTCTGTGTCTCCCTCTCTCTCTGACCCTCCCCTGCTCACACTCTCTCTCTCTCTCTCCTAGAAATAAAAAAAAAATAATAAAAAAAATATAAATAACCACCTCTGAGGTAGTGAGAGAAATTGAACATTATTATCAATCTATTAAGAAAGATTATATTATCCTTAGACTATGCCTCCCTATTATCCCTAAAGTATATAAATGGTATTTGCCTAGGGAAAAAAATGACTTAAAATGTAGTCAAAGATTAAACATTATTCAAAAGTGAAGAAACATTGTACTTGACATTCTCAGTTTGCAGAATTAAACAATTGTAAGACTTTTGGAGTAAGAAAAAATACCCGAAAATCTTCCCTTCACTTTCTTTCCTTGAGTCTAGAGTTTACATTTTCTTCCTTTCCTTTCCTTTCCTTTCCTTTCCTTTCCTTTCCTTTCCTTTCCTTTCCTTTCCTTCCTCTCTCTCCTTCCTTCCTTCCTTTCTTTCTTTTAGAGTTTCCATTTTCAACATACTTTGGGACTTTTTAAATATGTATATTTTCACAGATTTCCTATGTGACATGGCTAGTTGGTTTGAGGATATCATTTATGATAGAATCAGGCCTTGATTTATAAAGACCAGCTAAGAAGCAGTCATACAATGCTGAATAGCCTAAAAATTGGTTCTCTAGTAACTCATTTCCTCCTAAATTTTGTCATATTTATCTGACTCTCCTCTTAGCTTTAAATAATTTGAGAGATCAAATTTGATAGTTTTTTTGGCAGTTTGGGTGTTTTTGATTAATAAATGTCATGAATTTTGTAAGAATCATCTTTGGAGTTTTGGATATTCATCCCACTGATAAATTCTTAAGAGTTAATAAGTAGGTGCTTAATCTTAAATGCACCTGAACCACTCTCTGACAAGTTGGGTGCCTTAGAAAACATACATATAACTCCCCCACTTCCTTCTACCCACACCACAACTCCAGAAGTACGGAAAAACAATGCTTTAATAAAGAATTAGAAGATTATATTGCACAGGGCATACTGAAAAGCATGGCTAATTTAAAAATCTTATTTAAACATCTTTCTCATTTTTAAGGAGCTACTGCAAAACACACATTCTCTGTTCTTTCCCTTAAACACATGCATATACATGTGCACAAATGCTTTCTCTTTCCTCTGTTTTTTCTGACTTTGATACTCTATCCCTCACTGTCATGTCCCCTCCCTGTTTTTTTGTTCACCTTTCTAGGATCCTTTTTTTTTTTTACGTTTATTTATTTGAGAGAGAGCACGAGCACAAGAAGGCGGGGGAGGGTCAGAGAGAGAGGGAGAGACAGAATCCCAAGCAGGCTCCACACTGTGAGTGCAGAGCATGATGCAGGGCTCGATTTCACAAACCGTGAGGTCATGACCTGAGCTGAAATCAAGAGTTGGACACTTAACCAAATGAACCACCCAGATGCCCCTAGGATCCTTTTTTTCTTCTATATCTTTTTATTCAGATATTTTCAACTTTTTCTTATATGAGCACCTTGGCCTTTTGGTCTCTCCTTCCTACCACTCTGTTGAGTCCAGCAGAGATCTCCTATATAGCCTCACAAACAAATATTTTTTTCCTTTAAGAGGGCTTAGAGTTGCAAACATGGACATATTCTGTCTAAAGCAGTAGAGGAAGAGATGCCTTCCTAGGGAAAAATCACACTAAATCAGGATTGAAGGTGTTATTATATAGCCCCTATGGAGATATGTTCCCGTAGTAATTCTCAACCAGCGTGCAATTGAAGGTATGTTCAGCGACATCTTTATTATCTCTGCACACTTCATAATTGTCTAATACTGGAGGTGGCTACGCCTAAACCATGACGCAGAGGCTTAAGCTACCTCTTTAACCATTCAGATAATTTCATGTTTATTTCTGTTTTGGAAAACAGTCATACACTTTGTTAATAATCAAAAGACCTTCAAAAGAAAATGGACTACTCAAATCAGAAAATATCAATAAGACAAAGTAGCCACAGTTATATGGTAAATTAATTTTAACAGAGATGCCAAAATAATTAAATGGGGGAAAGGAAGGTGTTTTCAACAAATCATTTAGAAACAACTATATATCCATGTTTGAAAAAAGTAAAAAATATACCTTACCCCTTTCCTCACTGTATGCACAGTTTACTTGGAATGGATCATAGACCTAAATGTAAAATCTATAGCTTTAAGACTTCTAAAAGAAAATGAGAATATTTTTATATACTAAAGAGAAGCAAAAATTTATTAGCATATAGAAAGCAATAACCATAAAGGAAAAAAATCAATTAGACTTCATGAAAATTTAAAACTTTTGATTGTTAAGATAAAAGAGAACTATAAGTCATAAACCAGCAGAAAATATTTTTAATATATATATATTTGACTCTGTTATCTACTGCTGAGTAAAAAATCCAAAACTTAGTGGCTTAAAACAGTAATAATTTCTTGTCACTTATGCTTCCTGTAAGTAAAGAATTTGGGAGCAATTTGTCTAGATGGTTCTGGCTTAGGCTTTTTCATGAGGTTGCAGTCAGAGGTTGGCTAAAGCCTTAACCATCTAGCTTGACTGAGAATGGAAGATTCATTTCTAAGGTGGCTCACTAAAATAGCTGGTACTGACTGTTGTTGAGAAGCCTCAGGTCCTCTCCCTGTAGGCTCTCCACAGCCCTGCCTGAGTGCTCTATTCAAATGACAGCTGGCTTCCCTCCAACAGAACAACATGCTTTTCATGCCTCATATGGCCTAGCCTCAGAGGTCACACGTTACCACTCATGTTGTCTTCTCTTAGTCACACAGACCAGCCCTGATTCATTGTGAAGGAGACTAGGTCAACATAAGGATGTGAATAAACAGCAGGCAAGAATCACTGGGATCATCTTGGAGTCTGGGTAGCCAGAACATATCCAGAACATAAGATGATCAGTGATTAAAAAACAAAACAAAAAATTTAAACATGGGCAAAAGACTTCGCTGTTTCACAAAGAAAACGTATAATTTCCAATAGTGCACAACAACATTGGTCAGCAAGGAAACGCACAATAAAACCACAATGAGATATCACTACCTACCCACTCAAATGGCTAAAATTAGAAAGACTGGCAACACAAATGTTGGCAGTAATGTAGAGTGACTGGAACTCCCATACATTGATGCTGTGAGTAAAAAAGGTACAATAACTTGGAGGAATGGGGCACCTGAGTGGCTCAGTTGGTTAAACGTCCAATCAGCTTAGGTCATGATCTCACAGTCTGAGTTCGAGCCCTACATCAGGCTCTGTGCTGACAGCTCAGATCCTGGAGCCTGCTCTGGATTCTGTGTCTCCGTCTCTGCCCCTTCCCTACTCATGGTCTGTCTCTGCCTGTCTGTCTTCTCCCTCCCTCAAAAATAGATAAACATTAAAAAAAATTTTTTAAATAAATACCTTTTAGGAAAGTCCAAATCGCCAACAACTGAAAAGAACATAAATGTTTATCCACAAAGGAATGGATAAATCATGTTATTATATGTGCATTATGACTTACACAAAATAAATTATAATAAAATTTTATTTCTTTTTAATTTTGATGAATAATATACTTCTCTACAATAAAAACTACTGAAAAATACAGTATGGATGATTCTCCCCAGCATTATGCTGAGCTAAAGAAGCTGTATACCGAGGAGTATATATTGGTGATACTGTATATAAGAACTTCTAGAAGAGGCAAAACAATCAATGGTGTAAAAATATGGTGGGAGTTAACTGTGGAGGAGCATAAAGGAAACACTGGAAATGTTTCAAGGTGGGGGAAGAAACATGTTTCCAGTGAAAATGTTGTATATCTTGATGGGGATGTGGTTTACTCCATATATATATATTTTTTTATATTTATAAAACTCATTGTTTTGTACATTAGATTTATGCATTTTACCAAAATAGTTTTTACTTAAAACTGTAACAAATATTGAACTCTAGATAATAAGTTTTTTGCAGACATGATTAGCAATTGTGAAACTATTCTGTGTATATTTTAGAAGCTTGAGCAAATGAGTAAATATATCGAGGATAATGGGAACCGGGTTTCTCCCTGTTGGAGAAGGGAATAACAAGTATGTAAGGGGTAAGACTACCTTGTATCCCCTGGTATTAGCATGGAATTAGAGATAACAATATGAATTATGAATTTATAGTTTGTAACAGACCACTATGTAATCACGAGGAAGCATCAGCCTAATTTAAATTGAGGGATATTCTTCAATATAATTCACTTTTCAAATCTTTCAAGGTTAAAAAGTATAAAGAGATTTTTTTTTTTAATGGTGGAGCAGGTAACTCTAAAACTACATCTCTCCACTGAGACAATCAGTAAGCTGGCAAAAACTGTCAATCAGCTTTTTCAGATCTCTGGAATCTAACCAGGCTTTAAATAATCTGGGAATGATTAAAGAAGAAAGAAGATGCTGAAATTTGATAAGATAAAGTTGGGGTGTACTTCCTTGATAACCACTTCCCCACTCCCCGGCACAATGGCAGCCATAAAGATTGTGGCCCCTAGTCCTAGTACAGCTTGCTTGTGCCAGAATGAGCAGTGCACACCTTGTCCGTGGAGAATATGGATGTGGGCAGTGACCTCTCTGGTCAATGAGGAATCGTCTTGCAGCCTTGCCTTCGCTTTGCCTTTATTGGAACTCTTAGGGATGGCGTGGCCTCCCAAGTGGCATTTTTCAAAAGCACTTAAAGGTAATAAATATACTAGCCACAGTGGGCAGAGACGAGCAGCAGACAAACCAAAAAGCCTGGGAAATGAAGAGGCAGCTGGAGATAGAGAACAAGGACTTTGAAGTGCCCCACCATATACCTAGGAATCTGGAAAGCCTGTGCATGCCCAGAGCTGAATGAATACTTACAAGAAATCTCCGCAGACCCTAAGCTTTCACCTCTGGCTGTCTCTTATCTTTCATGCAAACAAGAAGTGAAGGCAAAGGCAGATTTTCAAACAGTGGCTATGCATTGAAAGAAGGCCCAACACAAAGCCAATCTGTAAAGACTTGGAGAGTAGTCCACAACATACATATTTGACTCTAGGAATTTAAGGAAATCTCTGCCAGATCACCAGCTGACCTCTAAAGAAATGGAACAGAGACTTGAGCGGCCATGCTTGGCAAAGCATACAGCATTTATGAAAAGAATTTAGGAAAGTCACTAAAGAAATAACTACAACCCACACAAGCAGCAACAACAACAAACAAAAGAATTTCACTAAGAGGGTCTAATGGCCGATTTGAACAGGCAGGAAGAAAAGAATCCATGAACTTGAAGGTAGGTAAATTGATATTATCCAGTCTGAGAAACAAAAAAGAATAAAGAGAAAAAAGTTTAAGATATCTTTGTGACGTCATTAAGTGTGCCAACATTTGTCTACTAGGAATCCCAGAAGGCAAGGAGAAAGAGAAGAGAACAATATTTGAAGAAACAATTGCTGAGAGCTTTCCAAATTTAATGAAATATATGAGTCTACATTAGGATATTCACAGATACCTACACTGAGACACATTATAATCAAACTGTCGAAAACTAAGATGAAGAACCATGAAAGCAGGAAGTTTGTTGCCAGTAGATCTACCATACCAAAAAATTGCTAAAGAGAGTCCTTAAGGCTGAAATGAAAGGGCACTAGATAGTAACTTGAAGCTATATGAACAAATGACATCAGTTAAGGTAAAAATACAGGTAAGTAAAAGCCAATATTACTGCATTTTTGGCTTTTAACTCCTTTTTCCCTATGTGATTTAAAAGACAAATGCATTAAATAATAATTATAAATCCGTGTTAATGGGCATACTGTATAAAGATGTAATTTGTGAAAATAACCTCTACAGGAGCAGAGGGTTTTTTTCTTAATACTATTGAAGCTATGTTGGTATTAATTCAAACTTAATTGCTGTAGATTTAAGATGTTCATTGTAACTTGCAGAGTAGCCAGTAAGGAGGTAACTATGCTTGGTTCCATTTATAGAATATAACCAAGTGGCTCAATAGAGACAGAAAGTAGATTAGAGGCTAGAAGAAGGGAGCAGTGGGGTATGACTGTTATAATGGGAAGGGGTTTCCAAATGAGGTGATGAAAAAGTTCTGGAATTAAATAGTGGTGATGGTTACATAACATTGTGAATGAACTTACTGCTTCTGAATTGTACACTTTAAAATGTTTACCATGATAAATTTTATATCAGGTTCCTTTTATCATAATTTTAAAAAATTATAAAACATAAACAGTGTGGCCCTGGCATAAGATAGACATATCAATGGAATGAAATTGAGAGCCCAGAAATAAACCCACACATTTATAGTCAATTAGTTTTCAACAAAGTGCCAAGACCATTCTGTTGTGAAAGAAGTCTCTTCAACAAATAGTGTAGGGCCAGCTGGATGTCCACATGCAGAAGAATGAAGATGGACCCCTACCTCACATTACATACGAAAATTAATTCAAAATGGATCAATAACCGAAATATAAAAGCTAAAACTACCAAGCTATTTGAAGATACATAGGGGTAAATCTTCACAACCTTGGCTTTGGTAGTGGAGTCGTAGATATGACATTAAAAGCACAAGCAACAAGAAAAAGTAGATAAATCCAACTTCAGTATTTAAACCTTTTGTACATCAAAGGACATTATCAAGGTAGTAGAAAGGCAATGGACAGAATGGAGAAAACATTTGCAAATCATACCTGGTATGGGTTTTATGTACAGAATATACAAAGAACTCTTACAGCTCAATAACAAAAAGACAAATAACCCAATTTTTAAAGAATTAAAAGGATTTGAAGACATTTCTCCTGAGAAGGTATGCAAATGGCCAACAAACAAATGGAAGATGCTCAACATCATTAGGTACTAGGGAAATGTAAATCAAACCACAATGAGATACCACTTCACACTCATTAGAATGGCTCTAATTTTTTTAAAAAAAAAAAATAAGGGGGGGTGCCTGAGGGCTCAGTCGGCTGAGCATCCGACTTCGGTTCAGGTCATGATCTCACGGTTCGTGGGTTCAAGCCCTGCATCAGGCTCTGTGCTGAATGCTTGCTCAGAGCCTGGAGCCTGTTTCGGATTCTGTGTCTCCTCTTTCTGCCCCTCCCCCGTTCATGCTCTGTCTCTCAAAAATAAATAAATGTAAAAAAATTTTTTTAAAAGGAAAATAAGTGTTGATGCGGGTATAGAGAAATTGGAATCCTTGTACATTACTAGTAGTGATGTAAAATGGTACAGCTGCTGTGGGAAACACTTTGACCCTTCCTCAAAAACTTAAACATGGAGTTATGATGTGATCCAGAAATTCCACTCCTGGGTATATACCCAAAAGAATTGAAAGCAGATAGTCAAACAGATACTTGTATATGAATGTTCATAGTAGCACTATTCACAATCGCCAAAAAGTGGTAACAACCCAATTATCCTTTGATGGATGAATGGATAAACAAATCATGATATGTATACAATGGAATATTCTTTGGCAATTAAAAGAAATGAGGTACTAATTGATGCTACAACATGCATTAACTGAGAAAACATGTTATGTGAAAGGAACGAAACTCAAAGGCCCACATATTGCATGGTTAAAATGGTGAATTTCTGTTACATAAGTTTTACCACAATCAAAAATAATAAACATCCAAAGGAAAAAAATAAAGGACAAAAAAAGGTGTTTTGGATTAATGGAAATTAAACAGACATGACAACTAATGCTGTTTGTGGATTGCATCCTGGACTGGGGAGAAAATAGTTATAAAGGAAATTATTGGAATCATTAAATTTAAAAATAGACTGGATTAGATAATAGTATGTATCAGTATTAAATATATTGATTTTATTAAATTTATACTATATAAGAGAATGTCTTTGTTCATAGGAAGTATAGTATTTAACTGTAAAAGGGCATGTGTATTGAACTTTCAGAGGTACAAAAGAATATGTTTATATAAAATGATAAAGCAACTAGGGTAATATGTAAACCATTGGTGAAACTGGGTAAAACGTGAATGAGAGTGTCCTATATTGCTCTTTCCACTATTCTCTTTGAAATTATATCAAAATTAGAAGTTACCAACAGAATTCCAGGTGATTGTTAGAAAAATAATGTTAGCCATGCTTCTTTGTCTTAACTGCTTCTTTTCACTCTTTGCTTACATGTTTGTCTGTTTCTTCATCTTCTGGATCCCAGTATATTATCTATTTTATTGGCTTATAACAATCTCTCTGTAAGATCATTACATAATTAGGGTCACCTGGGTGGCTCAGTCGCTTAAGTGTCCGACTTTGGCTCAGGTCATGATCACGCAGTCTGAGTTCAAGCCCCGTGTTGGGCTCTGTGCTGACAGCTCGGAGCCTGGACACTGCTTCAGAGTCTCTGTCCCTCTCTCTGCCCCTCCCCTGCTCATGCTCTGTCTGTCTCTGTCTCTTTCTCAAAAATAAACATTTTAAAAAATTTTAAGATGATTGCATAATTAATACGAAGTATTCAGCTTTTATATATATTTCTTGTTCTAGCTAGTAATGTTATGCTTTTGGGAGCCTATTCTCATTTGTATATTTTTTCACAATTTATTTTTGCAGTATCTTGGATAATGTAAAAAGTGTAACCATTTGTTTCCTTTTTCTGAGAAATTAAAATATTAACTCTCCAGTGAAAGGCTTTGCTGTTGTAGTTCTCATTCAGCTATCTGAAATTTGTGTTCAGTCTCTTGGTGGAAGATAAGACCTTAACTTAAACACATTGTTTAACTTAAGCATATTGTTTAATAAATATGTGCTTATTTTTGCTGTCTGTTCAAAGAAGTAATCTCTAAATCCTGCCAAATAGGACCATGCTTTCTGTCCACACAGATGAGTCAGAAATCCTTTCCTCTTTCCTAAGTAGAACGTGCCAGGGGCGCCTGGGTGGCTCAGTCGATTTAGCGTCTGACTTCAGCTCAGGTCATGATCTCATGGCTCGTGAGTTGGACCTGTGCTTGGACAAGTCAAAACCTGGAGCCTGCCATGGATTCTGTGTCTCCTTTTCTCTCTCTACCCCTTTCCCACTCACACTCTGTCTCTTTCTCTCAAAACTAAATAAACGTTGAAAAAAAATTGAAAACTAAGTAGAACGTGCCATCAGAACCTCATACTGCTTTGTTAGCATTCAGTTGGATTTTTACCTGTTTATGCTTCCAGTTTCACATGAACAAGCAAATACCCACTAGAGGCTATTTTGGATAGGATTACAAAGATCATGATGATTCATTTGGTATTTGTGTTTTCAATTGGTTAACCAGTTTTCTTTCCTTTGTGGTGTATGATGGGATCTTCACTAGACAGAGGTAACCTATTGGATGGTTGTGTACCTGGATGCTGGTGTGGTGGTGCTTGTTGGTTTCGTTCTTATGATACTCCTTCCTGAGGTTGTGCTTGCAATGCTGCTGCTTATTTTGTGCTTGCATGCCATTATTTGATTGCTCTTTGTTGGTTTGGGTTCTTAAAACCTCCTGTTTCATTTTTTTGGTACCCAGAATAATTTCTTGAATATCTTTAGTTGGTCCAGAACTTATGGAAATTAGTTCCAAGTCTGACTCTTTGGTGGATCCTTTTCAGTTTTTGAAAATATCTTCAGTGCCACAACTAAGTGTATCATTTGGCTAGGAATTGAAAAACCAGGGTAGGATTGCTTAAATACCCAGGAAGAGACCACTTGCCAGACAAGCCATTACTGAAGCTAAGAAGTAACTCTTGGTGAGTTTTCTAGGTTAGAGAAAATTAATATATATGTAGAATAAAATCTAAGTTTTAGGAGTGTTTCATCAAATAGCTGAAACTTAGGAGCCTCCAGCAAGGTAACAATAAATATAACTAAATTAAATCATGCCTAAATCTTAGCGTGCATGTCTTATTTGCCAGTGTCTTTCAGAGGTGTTGTTTGCTCTGCAAACTGTCCTATATTCCAAACCTAAGATTCTTGGGGGCCATAAGGTAAAAATTAAAATTAGTATTTCAGAAATTAGATTCCTGAGTCTTTGTGTGGGCCTTGAAAATAGTTGCTAACCTCTTCATTTCTGGCCATTGGTAGTATAGTTTTTCTTGGGCTATTAGCTGACTTTCTTTGGGCAAATTGTACTGATTTCATTTTGGTTTTTTTTTTTACTTGTTTCTTTTGTATTTTCTTCTATTTTGTATACCTCTGTAGAAACAGGCAGATTGTTTTTATTTTTTTATTTTTGAAGTTTTTAATTCCAGTATAGTTACCATACAGTGTTATATTAGTTTCAGGTGTACAATATAGTGATTCAACAATTCAGGTGGATTATTTTTAAAACCAAGAAACAAAACCAGTCCTGATGTGGGCCTGTATATGTCAGATAGCAGGAGTTTGTTGAGACAAACAAAATCATCTTTTGTCTTATCATTTTAATCATCTTGAAAACTGTAAAGGATCCATTAATTTGGAATGGCTATCAGAGAAATGCTTATGATAAGTAGCAAAAAAACTGTCAGATAAATGGTGTTTCATCTCTATCTGTGTTCTCATTTTCTTATATCTTCTTTTTATCTTTTGGTGGGACCCATGCGTATAATAGAAAATTGCCCAGGAACGAGAAAAATTTGCTGATGAAGGCAGTATATTTTACACCCTCGGAGAATGTGGACTCATATCCTTTTCAGACTACATTTTCCTTACAACTGTTCTTTCTAGTAAGTATAAACTTTTCTTTTTATTCCTTTATAGAGAGCATACAGGATTATAAAAAAAAAATTGATTGGAGGGGGAAACAAGACATGTTTGTTAATGAATAATAAGTTAACATATAATATCATTTGTTATGAATTCTCTATAACTTGTGTTTAGAAAGAGGAAGAAAAATAAAATGTCAAGGTACAGTTAAAAAAAAAGGGAGAGACAAATCTGTGAAGTAAACTCTACCTTAAGTGTTTGAAGCCCTGTATTCTGTTAAGATAAATTGTATATTGCATGGTCCTTATAACCTTCACTAATGTTTCTACTTTGCTGTTAAAACACATATTGATCAGGGTCCCTGGGTAGCTCAGTCAGTTGAATGTCTGACTCTTCATTTTGGCTCCAGTCATGATCTCACAGTTCATGAATATGAGCCTTGCATTGGTCTTTGTGCTGACAGTGCAGGCCCTGCTTGGGATTCTCTGTCTCCCTCTCTCTCCTCCTCCCCCACTTGCATGCACATGTGCACTCTCTCTTTCTCTCTCTCTCAAAAATAAATAAAAGTTAAAAAAAACATATTGATTTGTCATTTCTCCACTAAAGAAGAAAATTGGGGGTTTTTCTACGTATGTTCAATATTTACTTTTGAATCTTAGAGGATTCCTTTTAAGACAAAAACTCAAATTTGACTCATAGAGCACTGATGAATTTCTAATTTTTTTAAGCTAAACAGTTTGGTTGATAAGTATACTCCAAGTATGTTTTTTTAAACCATTCAGAAAAACAAAAACAAAAATGTGTGTTTCTAGCTTTCTGTGTATATCCTATTAAAATCTATCTAAATTGAACCAAAGAGATCTGATTTGTATGTTTGAGATGATTCTCTAATTTTTTTCTTATTTGTTTTGACAAAATGTCTGATTTGATGCCTAATTTGTTTGACATATCAAACAAAAATTACTGTATCTTCCTTCCTTTCTCTAGGCTAGTCATTTCTAAAGATAAAACTTTAAGGTAGTTTTTAATAAATGACCTCCACAATACACACTTCTTGCCATAGCTCTGACCACTCTTACCCTTATTCCCTCTATTGACAGAAAAATGAAGAAATATAGTCTAACATGCCTTACCACAATTGTCTTTGGGGTACCAAAGTGTCTGAATAAATTCATGTAGTAGACCAGTGCTCTGGCAATGGAGATACACACACACACATACACACACACTGATTTGTTATGAAGATCCAAAATAGTAAACTAAATAAAATAACACTTACAGTCTTAAATTAGGTCTTGTTAAAGTGAGTTGTTATCTTGGTAAGTCATGGTTTCCAAAATTGTCTTCAGTTCAGATCCTGTCCCCACCACTCCTAAGCTTTGTGATTAGGGGCAAGTCAGTGAACTTGTTCATCTGTTTTGTTTGCAAAGTGAAGGTGGCAGTAATACCAAACCCACATGATTTGAGGATTATAAGATCATAAAGTACCTAGTTCACTGCCTAGTATTTAGTAAGTATGCAATCTGTCTGGGTTTTTATTCTTTTTTTAAATTTTTTTAAACATTTATTTGTTTTTGAGAGACAGAGACAGATCATGAGCAGGGGAGGGGCAGAGAGAGAGGGACACACAGCGTGGGAAGCAGGCTCCAGGCTCTGAACTGTCAGCACAGAGCCTGACGCAGGGCTCGAACCCACAAACTGTGAGATCATGACCTGAGCCAAAGTCGGAAGCTCAACCGACTGAGCCACCGACGCACCCCTGGGTTTTTATTCTTGATATCCTGTCACAGAATGCTATTTCATATCTGATTTTAAAAGATCCATAAATCTTGTCATTTAAAGAGAAAAACAGAATTGGTAGAGATTTTTAAGCCTTTTGTGTGTGTGTGTGTGTGTGTGTGTGTGACTTTTTATGGAATTTGCATTCAGTAGGCATGATGTGGCACAAAGAGACCTGCATTAAACGAAGAGACCCATCTTGGAGAACTGTACTGATGTATGCACTGTATATAATGGCAGTAGTTCCTGCAAATGTTTCTTGAGCTAAAATGAGAATTTAATTTGTATCTACTGCTCAGTCTTATTACCTTCATATTTTTCTAAGTGTCAGAAGGACCACAGAGCAGAACCTTCAGAATACATAGCACGCTGTGTAACTCCTTTAATAAATTCAGCCATTTTAGAGCAGGTAAGAGTCACATTGACCCTTAAATTCTGGAAACCACTCCGAAATAGCTCTACTGGTCCAGGCACTTCTTTACTTCTTGATGCTCAGCTCCTAGCTTAAACATGGTGAAGTGATTTACTAAAAGTGCTTGGTATTACAGTGTCACATGTAGTTGACCCTTGAACGACACTGGGGTTAGGGACACTGGTACTCCCCACCACCCCACAGGCAAAAATCTGGGTCTAACTTTTGAGTCCCCCAGAACTGAACTACTAATAGCCTATATAAATTCAATTAACATGTGTTTTGTATGCTATTGTATTATATACTGTATTCTTACAATAAAGTAAGCTAGGAAAAAAATGTTACTAATAAAATCATAAGGAAGAGAAAATACACTTACAGTACTGTACCACATCCAGAAAAATTCATACATAAGTAGACCTCCACAGGTCAAGCCTGTGTTGTTCAAGGGTCAGGCATACTTTCTGTATTGTCAGGGATGAGAAAATAGAGTAACAATATGATTTTAAGTGGTTTTAAGTATTTTCATTGTTATATGTTTCTAGTTTTTCTCAACGTGGCACTGTTGATGTTTAGGGCAGGATAATTTATTGCTGTGGGAGCTGTCCTGTGCACTATAGGAGGTTTAGCAACATTCCTTGTTTCTACCCACTAGACACCAGTAGCATACCCTTTCCCTTCTCCCAGTTGTGATGGTTGAAAATGTCTTCAGGATCCCTAGGGGATAGAAATGGGGAGGAATCATCCTGTTTGGGGATGCTCTAGTTTGGGGCAGGGTTTTTTGTTTGTTTCTCTTGTGTTATTGTGTGCCTTGATGTAGTGTTCTTCAAGTTTCTTCATCTTGGGATTCTTTGAGCTCTTTGGATCTGTGGGTTTATAGTTTTCATCCAATTTGGAAAAAATTCAGCCTTTCTTTCTTTCTTTCTTTTGAGAGGGAGAGCACAAGTGGAGGAGGGGTCGAAAGAGAGAGAGGGAGAGATTGAATCTTAAGCAGGCTCCACGCCCAGCACAGAGCCTGACACAGGGCTCGATTTCACAGCTGTGAAATCATGACCTGAGCTGAAATTGAGTCAGATGCTTAACTGACTGAGCCACCCAGGTGCCACTAGTCATTATTTCTTGAGATCCTTTTTCTTGGTTTCTCTTTCTTGTCCTTTGGGTACTTCAATTACACATATATTTTTCTCACATCAACCTTATAATATTTGTACTATTCTTATCTTCATTTTACAGATGAGGAAATTAAGGCATACAGAGGGTTACATACAAAAAATTTGCTCCAAGTCCCAGAGTAAGTAAATGATTCAGGGTCTGAATCCAGCATCTAGTTTCCTGTTGATTGGCTTTACTTCTGTGGTCACATTTTCAGCAGTGATAAGCCGTAACTTACAGAGCACCTCTTCTTTCTCTCAGGCTGGCTGTGGAAAGGTTGGTCATAAAGTCTCCTAGAGGTAATGGGCAGTTCAGGCGTTCTTGTGATCTGAATATTGCACATTGCATTGTCCACTTTGTGTAACAAACCATGGGGGGAGAATGTGCCACAGAAATTACACTGAGATCACTTTGTTCCCATGGCCAAATTGCTTGCTGCTAGGATGATAGAAAATGAGACTTACAGTAAATCAACTTCCTAGTGGTGAACAAGATTTCATCACAATGTAGGCACACTAAACACTTCCCAAATCATCCTACAAGAGAGAATACAATTCTTAAAACACAAAAAGCTTTGCCAAAGAGTGGTTTTGGACAAGAGGAAGTGTATTAGCATATTCATTAATCTGTTACTCTGGTGGACCACAGGCGCTGTCCTAAAGATTTACAACAGAAAGCCAGCCAGAGTAATGTAAAACAACATAACTCAGATAATACAAGACTGTCATGTTTCTGAGTGTCTGGATTTTTTCCAAAATTGATAGCCTCAGTAGTGTTCAAGAAATTGCCATCATTTTGAAGAATATGAACACTCTGTCCAAATGGATTGACATTTGGAAACTCCAAGTACCTTAATAACTCTACTTTGTCAAAAATAAAATTTGACAACTATATACAGCAAATCATTTGTTTCCCTTTTTTTTTTTTTAATTTTTTAACGTTTTATTTATTGAGAGACAGAGACAGAGCATGAGCATGGGAGGGGCAGAGAGAGGGGGAGACACAGAATTTGAAGCAGGCTCCAGGCTCCAAGCTATCAGCACAGTCTGACATGGGGCTTGAACTCACGAACAACAAGATCATAACCTGAGCCAAAAGTCAAATGCTCAACCGACTGAGCCAGCCAGGCGACCCCCTCTTCTCAATTTATAATTACTTCCAAAAATAAAAATAAGAAAGCTGCTTTTCTGGGATTACTCAGTGTCCTAGTTGGTGGAGTATGTGACTCTTGATCTCCGGGTGATGAGTTCAAGCCCCACGCTGGGTATAGAACTTACTTTAAAAAAAAAAAAAAAAAAAGAATAGGTAGGGCACCTGGTGGCTCAGTTGGTTAAGCATCCAACTCTTGATCTCAGCTCAGATCTTGATCTCAGGGTCTTGATCTCAGGGTTGTGAGTTTGGGCCCCACATTGGGCTCCCTGCTGGGCATGCAGCCTACTTAAAAAAAAAAAAAAAAGGCAGCCATATAAAATAAA
The DNA here is from genome assembly GCF_003009895.1 of Hyaena hyaena. Lineage (NCBI taxonomy): Eukaryota > Metazoa > Chordata > Mammalia > Carnivora > Hyaenidae > Hyaena > Hyaena hyaena. Next base: position 112,836 of record NW_024081164.1, read on the forward strand.
GCTGAATATCATATTTTTTAAAAAAGCTGCTTTTCTAAAAAAAGCATGTTATTATAATTTCACCCATTAAAGAGAGTCATTTCATTTTATGTTTATTAAACTTTTTAGAAGTTTGGTTTTTAGCTAAACAAGAATATCTTGGACACATACTCAGAATAACAACCAATTTGGCAGCAATATCTTATGCTTATGATAAGCAATAGCATGAATTTCTCCCTCTTCTCTGCATGTGCTTTGGATAATGGGGGCCCTGTTTGGCCAATCTAAAATTTTAAACACCTGTAGAAGTTTAACCACTATCATATACACATACTTAAACATAAATACCTCCTAAACCCCTTACCTGTTTTATTTTTTCTCCTTGGCACCTAGCAATATTTAACATCCAAATCCAATTGCTTTCTATTACTCATTTATTATTATCTAGACTATAAACTACATGACAGTGATCACAGATTTGTAATGATATTCACTTCAGATTTGCAGTGATATTCACTGTAAACATACCTATTCTGTATAAGCATTGAGACAAGGTATAACATAACAAGAATATAACATTTTTTCAGTTTTCTCCAAAAGGAAGGTTAGCAAATTGAGAATAAAAATTCTTGTAGCTGTTGTCTTCAGCCTGCAGCCAGTACAAAAGGAATGAGGAAAACATGTTTTTAAATTAAGCTATTTCCACACAAGCTTGTTTTCTTATAATTTAGAATTCATGTATTTGTATTCCCCATTCATTCCTAACTCATAACTTCTTTTTTCTCTTGAAAGGCTTTATTTTTATTGTTTTACTTTGGAGAGAAGGGGAGAGTGTGAATGGGAGAGAGGGACAGCGGGAGAAAGAGAATTAATCCCAAGCAGGCTCCATGCAGAGCACAGAGTCTGACATGGGGCTCAGTCCCACAACCCTGGGACTAATACCAGAGCCAAAATCAAGAGTCAGATACTCAACTGACTGAGCCATCCAGGTACCCCCCTAGTTCATAAATTCTATTGCTTTATACCATATCTGTGATCCGGTTTGATGGATCAGCTTGAAGAATTTTCTACATGAGTCTTAGCATCTGTATTAAGTAGAATATTAAGTATTTAGTAAATAAATCTAGATTCCTTTTAGGCAAGATAAAGAGACTGTTAATAATTACTATTATTAAATAATTTCCAAGAAGTCTCTGATCCTTAAAGTAGGCTAATAGGAATTGAGAATACAGAAGCATGATTATTAATGGCTTAATTCTCTGCACTAACCAACTGCAGCATTAGCTGATGGTCTTAAATCTTAGAAGTCAGAGATTTTTCTCATAACTAGGTGCAGAGAAAGGTCATACAGATTTATCTAAAATGCTACATAGCATTTACTGATCTGGATCATTCTTGCTAATGCTAAGATTCATTAGGTAATGATACTATAACTTAGACTCTGGATCTTGGCTGTTGACAATTACGAAATAGTTACTTTACGTTCTTTGTCTCCATATGTGTTCTAACTAAAGTTATTAGTGCTGTTGCCTAATAACATGAAAACAGTTCTAGATGGGAAGCAATAATAAAACAATTATAGAAGCTGATTATTAAGCATCTCCCTTACTATACTATTAATCTTTGAAAAGCCAGCAGAAAAAAGCAAAAGCAAAAAATGTTACGGCATGTTCAGTACGTAGGACCTGACCTAATGAAAGTCAGGCATCATTCAGTGTATTCTGATTTTGATTCCCTCTTTAGATTTTAAGGGATCAGTGGAGAAATTAAATTGAGTTTCACTGTAGCAGGGTTTGACATACTGACAATTAAACCACATTCTCATTGTGACCCACAATTCTCACAGACCTTTTGAAAAATTACAACAGCATTCAAGTGAAAGTTTATAATATTTTATTTCTCAAGCCATATTGAACTCAGGAGCTGATCATAAAGTGTACATGACTTGGAGATAGTGGCGCTGATCAGTGCCATTCTGTCTAATGAAAATGTTTCAGAAGTTACAGATGAAAATGTTTTTCAGCTTGAGTGATCTGTTGAAAAATATGAGCAAGGCAGCATTCTGAGATCTATCAACACATTTAAGGCAGTTACAAATCTTTTTTATTGGGACATCAATGTTGGGGAAGTTACAGAGAAAATTTGGTTTAGCTGTTAATCTGCCTAAATTTTTTATGTCTAGGATTATCGGCCATTGCTAAATTGACATTATGCAGAGTAAGACAAAGCAGATGAAAAGCTGATTTCAGTGCTATTTTTGCCTGTAAGAGGTGCTTAGAATTTTAGAAATATTCATTTGCATATTCTAAAGCCAAAAGTGTCTCATTGTGTTACTTACCAGTAACTTCTTTCTCTGGCATTACCTGTTCTTAAGGTTGATTCGTTGATTTTATGATAATGCAGCTTTATGAAAATAAAATAATGCTTTTAAATGTATCAAATATTTATGATGCTCGATTCATTTTGAACCAGATGTATCTGAGAGCACTGTGAGGTTTCAGTAACCCCACTGTTGGAGAAAGTTGAAGCATTTACACTTTTGTATCAACAACCACATAAGAATTTTAGTTCAGATGAACCAGAAATAAGTTGTGTTTGTGTTTAAGTCTCTCAGACCTGCATATGACTATACTAGAAGATTAAAATGTTTCTTTATCTGCAAAAGGAAGTTTATCTTTAGGGAAGAGTAGCTTGAGATTTCTTCTGAGAGAGCAGAAGAGAAGAACAGAGACTGAAGAAGCTAACTCTGGCTCATAACAAAAATAAGATCTAAATGTATTTTGACTGTGTCTTGGGGAAGATCTCATAATTATGCCCTCTAAGGAAACCAGTTCTTACTAGCCTTTTCATACTTGTGTTTAATTTTAATTGATCCATTTTCACTTTTTAAAAATTCTAATAAAATTCTAATATTGACTTAAAATGTTATAGACACATGATGTCTATAGCTCTCCTCTTTCAGTAAAAATATTCAAGCTAGGGCTGTGTTCTAAAGGAGAGAGTATTGAATGCGGTAGCCAGGAGTATTTTCTGTATGCTCAGCGGGCTGATGCTGCCACCAAAATTATGTCTGCATACACTTTGTCCTCTCTTGAACAGCTGATGTTGACCTGCAGAGCTTTCTGCTACTTTTCCAGGGATTCCATTCTCTCTGATACCTGAGTTTCAGGCAGGGGCTCTAGAAAAGAGAAGAAGGAAGTCTCTCCTGGTTCTACTTCTCTGCTCCTTAGGCCTTTGGGAAGGAAAGCCTAATAGGGAAAGCATTTGGTAAACTCAAAGGCTTCTCACTTCCTTCGGCTGCATTTATCAATGGGTAAAGTTCATGGAGCAGGAAAAACAAAATTCCAAAATAGGCTAAAATGTCTTCTAGAAAATGCCCTCATCTATAAAATTCTTTCTTTTTCTCCCTTCATTCTTCAGATCAAAACGACCTTTCTCTTAGCATATCTCAATTAGGATTTTGTTGTTTTTCTTTTTAACAAACACTAGAATTTAAAAAAATGTTTTTATTACATTGAATTGTGAATCATAACAGCTTCAGAGATATTTGCAGGAAAATGCTTATTATTCAAAAGAATCTCTAATTTTAAAAAGTTAGACAATGGATATAGTATCACTAAATATCTTGAAATAGGAACTATGTCATATGGCTTTGTATCCCCAAAATACCTAACACTGTATCTGTATTCTTCTAATACTGTTCATTCTATATATATATATTTAAGTTTATTTACTTCTTTTTGAGAGAGAGAGAGAGCAATACAGGGCTGTGTCTCATAAACCCTGAGAGCATGACCTGAGCCAAAATCAAGAGTTGGATGTTTAACCTACTGAGCCACCTAAGCACTCCTCTAAAAATATTTGAATGAGGGGCACCTGGGTGGCTCGGTTAAGTGTCCAACTTCGGCTCAGGTCATGATCTCACAGTTCGTGGGTTCGAGCCCCGCATCAGGTTCTGTGCTGGCAGCTCAGAGCCTGGAACCTATTTCAGATTCCGTGTCTCCCTCTCTCTCTACCCCTCCCCCACTCATGCTCTGTCTCTGTCTCAAAAATAAATAAAAAACTATAAAATTTAAAAAAATTTATTTGAATGAAAGGCTATTTGGAATGTGGCTTCTCTGAGTCCTTTTTAAGTAGACCCAACCACCCATCCATCTCTGTGTCCTTGATTTCAGTGTCAAATGGACCTCAGTTTATCTTTCTACTATAGCCTTTCTTTTATTTCCCTAGAACATTATAGAAAACTTTCCCAGATTTTAGCCTCTTCTAACTCTTCTAACTTCAGTCCTATCATCCTCAGGCTCCATCCTGTCCTGTGTTGGTTCTATTGATGGTTTGGATGTGGCTCTACAAGAATTCAGTCCTCAATAATTGATGATATTTAAAGGTCTTTGTTTATGGTCCATGAGCCCCACTTTTTACATTGTTTGCCTCTTAGAAGTTGGACTGGAATCAAGTATATCCGCCTGTCTATGTAGCTGACCTTTCCCTAAAATCACAACAACATAATAGTGTTTGGTTTTGCTTGGGCTGCATCATGTGTTGTTTACCTTTTCCTGTAACAATCTTAGAAAAGCTTATTTGTTGTGCTGGGGAATTTGAGGGTACACAAGGGAAATCAAGGCAAGAATAGTGGTTGTCACAGAATGGTTTGCTTAATTATTACGCCTTCTGGAGAAGATATTCAGCACAGTATCTGACACACAGTAAGTACTCCATGTATAATTGTTGGCTAAATATATAGCTAAGAATTTTTCTGAAGTTTCTTTAGTATACATACTAACATTTTATATTGCTCTGATGACCCTTAGCAGTCTTGCCTGGTATTTAAAACTATTTTAAAATAATAGCTACTCTCTATAAACATATACACAATGAAATCTAGAAAATTAATTTAGAATACCTAAAATTTGGGGGGGCTGGTGGGCACTAAACTGAAAAACCAAATAGCTTTTGGGTGAATGCCAAACCAAGTCAAATGTAAAGAGGGTCATTCAAATTAGTGTGAATTAAATATTAAATATCCAGTCTTCTTTATTAAAGTAGCTAATTCTAAGCATCTATGCAGTGAGTTGTATCTTGGCATAAGCTGTCACTTTGACTACTATTGAGTAGATGGAGTGGACTAAAACCACATAGGATGAAAGGAAATTCAAGCAGATTTTTTTTTAATATCTTATTTTTAAGCAATCTCTACACCCAACAGGGGGCTTGAACTTACAACCCTGAGATTAAGAGTTGCATTGCTGAGCCAGTCAGGTGCCCCCAAAGATTATTATTTTTTAAGATCTCTCAAGATAGGGGTGAGGATCTGTCATACAGGCCTATGTAATTTGGGCATAAAAATAGTAACATGCATTTGAAGAAAATATATTCCTAAAGTAGAACATGACCTTAATCAAGGGTAAAGGCCTGGCATGCCTTCCAGAATCTCTCCTAAGAACTCTTGGGGAATCCAAGCTTTTTGACATCTCTGGCATTGAATACTCTTCCTGTAGCACAACTGTCAAATAACAGTGTAAGGAAGAGCAATTTAAATGAAAGACTGTTTCTGGCAGCTCTCAGAAGGTCATCCAGTAACTCAGGCTGAGATATAGTTCAAAGATAGGTTACGTGCTGTGAAGTAGAAGCATTAGCTCTTTCTTTCCTCCAGGTGTGAAGTTATAAATCTTTTTTCTTTGAGAATCAGGGCTGAAATATATTTTCTAGAAAAATGTAAATGGTAGAAAAGCAGTAGTTAGAAGGAATAAGTGTCTGTACAGCTAAAGACTTGCTGAAGGAATTCAGAAAAGTTTCACAATCTTATAAAAATTTTTTAATTTAAAAAAAAGTTAATGTTTATTTTTGAGAGAAAGAGAGGCAGACAGAGTACAAGTGGGGAGAGGCAGAGAGAAAGGGAGACACAGAATCCAAAGTAGGCTCCAGGCTCTGAGCTGTTAGCACAGAGCCCTATGTGGGGCTCGAACCCACAGACTGTGAGATCATGACCTGAGCCAAAGTCGGCCACCTAATTGAGCCACCCAGGTGCCCCCATGAATTTTTTAAAAGCAGGTTCTTGACATGTAGTGCTCCATATTCTTTAGAAAACCTTGTCAATTCACATTAAGTAAATCACACACTGAGCTGCAATAAAGAATAAAGAGCTCTTTTTGTAGCCATTGGAGAGCCTGTATGTAATGATGGTAGGCTCATGTAGTTTCTTTCATTGTTTGAGGATTTTCAAATAAAAGCCAGAGTGAATGTTGAGTCTGTTCTAAGAACTATACATTAAATTTCTAAATGTTTTCCTTTATGGTCAGAATTTATCAGAGTAAAAGCAGAGTAATGAGATCCTTCCAGTGAGTGCTGTTGGGAATAGCAGCTTAACCCCCGCCTCCTACCCCCTGTATTCATGGGGCTGACTACCCTGTGACAGACTATAGACCAGTAAATCACGGGCATGATGGCTCTACCTTGCATCTTGGGCAGTTTTATCTCCCAGTCTGCCTTATAGTTAGACCAGCTTAGACTTGGACTTAGTCCTGTATGAGTTGAATGAATCTTTCCAGAACTGAGATCACTCTCAAAGGTGAAATCCTTTAGAGCTCTGAGAAACTGGGGTAAAGATCAGGGTTGATTACATTCTTTAGAAGGGACAGTTAGTTGTTCTTCCTTTCATTTGACTACCAAAATCATAGTGTACCCTTTTGGGTATCCATTTGTTCATGAAAATTAACTAACTACTGGAATGACACTTAAATTTAATTGACTCTCTCTCTGTATATATGAGCATAAATTATTGGCATACCTTTTCAGAATCTTGACAGTGTTTATCAGACAAACACTTTCTTTTTTTTTTTAATTTTTTTAACATTTATTTATTTTTGAGAGACAGAGCATGAGCAGGGGAGGGGCAGCGAGAGAAAGAGACACAGAATCCCAAGCAGGCTCCAGGCTCTGAGCTGTCAGCACATAGCCCGATGCGGGCCTCAAATTCATGGACTACGAGATCATGACCTGAGCTGAAGTCACACTCTTAACCGACTGAACCACCCAGGCGCCTCAGATAAACACTTTCAAAAGTGCTAACCCATTAGCTTAGCAATTTCATTTCTACAACTTTAGGCTAATAAAATGATCACATGTATAATGATGTCAAAAAATACACAGGAAAGAACTCAAATATCAAACAGATGGCTGAACACATTATAATAAGTCTATGCAATGAAGTTCAGTACAGCACTTAATATTATGCATGTAATGCAGAGATTTATTAGCATAGAGAAATGTTCACAAGGTATTGACTAGTCAAAACCTATATATATTGCATGATTCCATTTTGGGAAAAGAGAAAAAATACATGTGTGTGTGTTTGCATGTGTATTTGAAAAATAATCTGAATATTTGTATTTCTGATCTGTGTCAAATCCTGTCATCTCTACCTTGAAATAATCCAGAATCCACCATTTTTCGCTGTCCTCTCATGTCTGTTTGATATTTTTAGTACCTTTCTAACCAGCCATTCTTTTTTCACACTTGCTTCTCTACAGTCCATTCTCAGTACAGGAGCCAGAATGATCTTGTTGATTCAGCTTGTTTTAGCACTCAGAGGAGAAAATATTCAAAGCAGATCATTGTCTTATCTTAACACCATTGTTCTCTCAGCTGGGGTCCTCTGTCTTCTTGTTTTCTGCAAAACTCATCAGGAAATTCTGCCTGGTCTTTTTTCAGGAGTACCCCTGCTCTTAAATCTGTTTTGTGCTTGGCTCTCTAGGTTTTCCAGTAGTAGAATGTAATTCGTTAGACACATAGGGCTTCCTTCTTTCCTGGGATCTTTCCACAGATGGAAGGAAGCCCTTGGTCTGTATGAAGACAAAATGAAGGGAAAAGACAGTCTTCACTGGCAAAGTAGACTAAATTCTCTGCCTTCTTGGAAATTCTTCATCCAAAAAGAATTACTTTTCCCCTCTGTTGTACAAAAAGAACACAGACATACATACTCCTGGTAGTATGTAGTCTAAATGTAATCTAAAATAGTAGAGCAACCCACAGGCAGAAAAGCAGCAAAATTACCCAGTCCTCATCTTTAGCAGAAAAATGTGCTTTGTTGGATCAGACACTGCTGAAACACATCATGAAAAGGGCTCTAGGAAAAAGACACTGTCCCCATAACTCTGTAATTGCAAGGATGGGAGGCAGGGAACATCCAGGTTGCTGTGTACAATGAGAGCATCCTGGTTGACAAAGTGGTCTTGTTAGAAAGAGGGAGCTTCCACTCCATGGGTGATACCAGCCTCTTCTTTCACTGAGCTAATTCAAATCTACAAAGCAAGCTTTGTGCTAAGCTATCAGAGCAATACCTGTATTTGCCTCTCCTCAACCATCATTCCAAAAGACAAAATTGCCTTTCTCACAATATAACAAATTTAGGTTTTAAAAAATTAAGGGTGTCTGGGTGGCTCAGTTGGTTGAGTGTCTGACTCCTGATTTTGGCTCAGGTCATGATCTGATGTTTTGTGAGATTGAGCCCTGTGCCATCAGCACAAAGCTTGCTTAGGATTCTGTCTCTCTCTGTGCCCCCCCCCCCCCCCCCCCCCCGCCTTATGCGTGGTCTCTCTCTCTCTCTCAAAATAAATAAACTTCAAAAAATAAAAGTTAAAAATTAAGTCTAGGGTGCCTGGCTGGCTCAGAGGAGCATGCAACTCTTGATCTTGAGGTCATGGGCTCAAGCCCCATGTTGGCTGTAGAGATTACTAAGAAAGATAAATAAACTTTAAAAAAAATAAATCTTCAGATTAGATGAATTCACACTAAATCATAAATGACCTATAAATTCCCATAATAGTTCTAGAAATATTTTCAAGATGTTTGTAGGTCTGTAAGATTTCCTAAATGATGGGGTTCATACAGTAGATGTGGTAATAGTGTAATAAGACTCTTGAAGATAAGAATATGACCTGATGTTGAAATTCCAGAAACTTCTCTGAAGAAGAATAGAGATCCAGAAATGGATTCAGCAGAGTAAGGGTCCCACTCAGTGATGTCGCAAAGACAAGGAAGCAGGAGAAACCACCCTCCAACCCTCCCAATAAAGATCAACAATTAGATAGCCATCCACAAACATAAGCGGCTCTGGAAGAGCTCTGGAATCCACTTGAGAAACATCATTAACACAGTGGAACAAATAATCTGAATAATCATACAAAAGGAAGGATAAACAGCTCCATTTGCCTGTGCCGTCCCATCCCGCAGGCCAGCACTGCTCAGCACCAAGAGAGAACTCCATATCTAGAAAGAATTCTCCTCACTGAAAACAGAAGACTGAAGTGACCAGTCAGCTTCCCCAGCCTTTCAGGGCACTGTACAAAGGACTTGCTTCAGTTTCACCCCACCCAGAGACCAGCAAAAATGAGATGTAGAGACTTGGCTAGGAATACAGAAGAAAAGCAGGGATACGACTACCAGCCATGGAGTGACTGGAATTCCCAGTGTTCTGCTCCGTAGAAGACCCCAGCAGCTTTCACCACTGAAGGTACCAATGGCCAACACAGCTACCACATACTTCCTGCACATTTCACTGGGTTTTGCCTCCAAAATATTTGTATTCAGTAATGCCAACCACTCTTCCCACCTCATTCTCCACTGGAGCCTGGGACCCTCACCACCCAGCATCCCAAGCCTCTGAGGCTGCAAAAATACTCCAGCCTGGACCCTTATAGCTCATCCCCACCACTGTGCGTACACTCAGGGCTTCTCCCACCAGCTGTGCCCTTGCATATTGCTGGTCTGTGCCTTTCACCTGCCTCCATTGTTGTGTCTACACCTGTGGCAAGATCCTGTGGCCATGAGAGTACATGCCAGTAGCCCAGGTCTGTCCCCACAGCTGTTTGTGGACCTGGCCCTGGCCCTGTCTCCTGTCACTAGCCTGTACCACTGGGCTCACCTGCAGCTAATCCCTCCACCTGTGTGCCTGCATTCCCCCAGCTGACTCAATACATTCACTTCCACTGCTCTGCACCCATGACACGACCCAGCAGTCACAGTAGTACAGTCTAACAGCCAGGGCCACGATAGCTGCCACTTGGTCCTGGCCTTTGTTGCCTGCCTTAGCCCCACCACTATGTGTGTGTTTGCAGCTGGCCCTGCCACTATAGGCAGGTACGTACAGCTGGCTCCTGAAGCTGAGTGTGTGCATACTACTTGCCCCAGCTGCTACCACTGTCTGCCCTGGTTCCTACCTGCTAGACCTGGAAGTGCTACACAAGCCATTGCAGCCTCTGCAGATCCCCGGCATTTCTTGCAAAGGACTATGCAATCAGTAGTACTGTAGACCACAGCATCCTGAGCCATTGAGTCACCACCATGTCTGGTTCCAGAGCCACCACTCACCCCTGCACTTGGCATCCTTCCCCACTAGGATGTGTGCCCCACCCTCAGCAAAGGTCTTCCTTTATATGATTCAGTCCATAAAGTGCTTATCCAAATGCACAGATATCTACACAACAGGAATATGGAAAAAGCACCAAAACATGACTTCACCAAAGAAAAATTCCGTTAACTGACCACAAAGAAATGAAGACACAGGAGTTATCTAACAAAGAATTCAACATAATCGATGTTGTTCTAAATATCTTCAGAGAGCTGTAAGAGAACACAGATAAATAACAAAACCAAAAGAACAATAAAAACACAATGGCATAAAACATAACCAAACAGAAATTTTGGAGCTTAAGAATGTAATGACTGAACTGAAGAAGAGCTCCAGCAGACTGGACCAAGTGGAGGAATCAGTGAGCTCAAAGACATCGTTTGAAAGTATCCAGTAGAGAAACAAAAAGGAAAAAAGAATGAAAAGAGATAAAACCTACTGGATTTATGGGACACTATTGAGAGAAATAATCTACACGTCATTGGACTCCCAGAAGAGGAGAAGGAGAAAAAAGAGTAGAAAGCTAAAAGAAATAATGACTGAGATCTTCCCAAACCTGGAGAGGGATTTGAATATTCAAGTTGATGAAGCTAATAAGTCACCACAAAATTTCAATCCAAAATGATCTTCTCCAAGACACATTAGAACAAAACTGACTAAAATCAAAGACAAAGACAATGTTTAAAGTAGCAAGAGAAAACAAATATCTCATACAAGGGAACCCCCATAAGGCTATCAGCTGAATTCTCAGCAGAAACCTTGCAGACCAGGAGAGAATGGAGTAATATATTCAGAGGGCTAAAGAAAAAAAAAACCTTACTAACCAAGAATACTTTACCCAGCAAATGTGTCCTCCAAAAAATGAAGGTGAGATAAAGAAATATGTTCCCTAACAAATAAAAGCTGAGGAACTTCATTACCTCTGGACCTGTATTATAAGAAATGTTGAAAGTTCTTCGTATTGAAATGAAAGGACACTAACTAGTAACATGAAAATACAGAAAACACTGGTAAAGGTAAGTATATAATTAGAATCAGAATCCTCTAATCCTGTAATACGGTGATGTGTTAACCACTCAACTCTAGTACAGAGGTTAGAGGACAAAAGTACTAAAATTAGCTATAACTACAATAATTTTTGCACATACACAATGCATACCCAATATAAAAAGATGTATATTGTGACATCAAAAACAAAATGTTGAGAGGGAAGGCAAATTTTGTATGCAATCGAAATTAAGTTATCATTTTGAAATAGATTGTTGAGGAGTACCTGTGTGGCTTAGTTGGTTAAGCATCCAACTCTTGATTTCAGCTCAGGATTGTGAGATCGAGCCCTGCCTCAGGCTCCATGTTGGCCTGGAACCTGCTTAGATTCTCTCTCTCCTTCCACTGCCCATCCCCCGCACATGCTCTCTGTCTCCCTGTCTCTGTCAAAGAAAAAAACAAACAGATAAATAAATAAAATAGACTATTGGGGTGCCTGGGTGGCTCAGTTGGTTGAGCATTTGACTCTTGATCTCAGCTCAGGTCTTCAGCGTCATGAGTTCAGGCCCTGCACTGGGCTCTGTGCTAAACATGAAGCCTACTTAAAAAAAAAAAAAAAAAAGGACTGTTATATCTGTAACATGTTTCAAATAAGCCTTGTAAATAAAAATAAAATAAAATAAAAAGCTATAGCAGGGACACCTGGGCAGTTTAGTCGGTTGAATGTCTGACTCTTGATTTCAGCTGAGGTCATGATCCCAGAGTCGTGGGAGCTCTATTTCTTGCTCCATGCTGGGTATAGAGCCTGCTTGAGATTCTCTCCCTCTGCCCTACTCACACTTTCTCTTTCTCTAAAAAGCTAACAAACAAAAATTTTAAAAGCTACAATGGATAACATTAGATAAAGAAAAGGAAGGTGTACCACTGCAGAAAGTCAAATATTCGCAAAGGAAGACAAGAAGGGAAAAAAGAAAAAGGAACTACTACTACAAAAAATGCAGAAAACAAAAAATAGCAACTCCAGGTCCTTACCAATCAATAATTACTTTAAGGGGCACCTGGGTAACTCAGTTGGTTAAGTGTCCAACTCCTGATTTCAGCTCAGGTCATGATCTCATGGTTCATGGGTTTGAGCTCCACCTTGGGCTCTGCACTGATAGCGCTGGGGCCTGCTTGGGATTCTCTATTTTCCTTTCTCTCTGCCCCTCCCCTGGTCATGTGTGTGCTCACTGTCTTTCAAAAGAAACATTAAAATGATAATAATTTCAAATGAAGTGGATTAAGTTCAAACAAAGGGCAGAGAGTTGCTAAATTTGTAGACCCAACCAGATGCTACCTACAAGGGACTCACTTCCACTGAAGGGAACACATAGGTTCAAAGTGCAGGGATGCAAAACGATATTCTCTACAAATGCAAACCAGAAGGGAACAGGGGTAGCTATACTTGTATCAGACAAAATACACTTTAAGTCAAAATCTGTAACAAGAAACAAAGTCCCCATATATATATACACATATGTATATATATATATGTATATATATGTGTATATATATATGTGTATATATATGTATATATATGTGTATATATATATGTATATATATGTGTATATATATATATGTATATATATGTGTGTATATATATATATATGTATATAAAGGGGTAAATTCATCAAGAGGATATAACAATTTTAAATACACATACATCCTACATTAGAACACCTAAGTATATTAGGCAAATACCAACAGACCTGAAGGGAGTAATTAGACGATACATTAATATAAGGGGACTTCAGTACTCCACTTTCAACAAGTTGGTTTTTTTTATCTTTCTATTTTGTTTAGATACATTTCTTATAAATACAATGGTTTGATCCAATCTGAGAGCATTCGTCTTGGGGGGGTTAGGGATTGGTCTTTTAATAGAGGAGTTTAGTTCATTTAATTCTGTTGTGATTTATTTGGTCTTCTCTCACCTTATGTTTCTGAGTTTTCTTGCTGGTTTTTTTTCTTTTAAGCCTTTGGTGTAGGCATTATGCTTCTCATGGAGCTTTTAAAGCTGTGTGTATTTTAAAAGACCACTTTCCCGTTTTCTTTCTTTTAGTTTTGGTTACCCCCCTGAGGTATCTCCAAGAGACCTAGAAAGAAATCTTGGGAGTGTTAGTGCCTATTGGATGGGTTTAGCAGTCCCAATTAAAATAGCCTCACCTTATAATTAGAGGGGTCACTGTAAAAATAATGGTCTGGACTCAGGGTCAGATGGGGCTTCCTCAAGGGTTAGAAATGAAGGAGGAGGTCATTTGGCTCACTGTGGTCACGGAAATGATAAACAGCTGGACCATGTCAAGTTTGCACAGCAGGAGATGGTCTTTATCTTATTCACCGTGAGCCGTAGCAGCGATCACTGGTTTGGAAGGATGGGCACAGGAACCAGGCAATAAGTAAGTGACAAAAGGGAGAGTCCTAGTATGAATCTCAGTGGCTCTCAAGGACTTTTCTTTCTCATTTCCTTCTTCCTCCTCACTAGAGGCCTCACTTACCAGGTCTGCTATTCCATTGATGTCAGAGGCGCTCCGGAAGCATGTTTCTCACCTCTGCCCTGTTCAGGGAAGAACTGCTGGGAGCTCAGGATCTGTAGTATCTCATAGGAAAGAAGCATATAGCCCTGGTGGATCTTCACGAAAGTTACAGATTTTAGGATCTTTGGAGACACTGTCCAGTTGACATGTTTTGGCAGCTGTAAGTAACAGTTCAGAGCCCTGGGGCACCTGGGTGGCTCAGTCAGTTAACGGTCTGACTTTGGCTCAGGTCATGGTCTCACGGTTCATGAGTCTAGAGCCCCGTGTCAGGCTCTGTGCTGACAGCTCAGAGCCTGGAGCCTGCTTCAGATTCTGTGTGTGTATGTGTCTCTCTCTCTGCCCCTCCTCCTCTCAAAAATAAATAAATTAAATCAATAAACTTAAAAAAAAATTCAGAGCACTTTCAAACAAATAAAACCTTCGATAGCCAATTAGTTCCCCTGTTTCCTGCTACATAAAATTGTAAAGGTTTGAACTTTAGATAAGGTACAGTTTTTTATCTCAGTTTCTACTTCTTAACTTTTTTTGCTGTTACCTTAGTATTATATGTTATTACCAGGAAATTTTGGATAAGATTGATGAGAGAGCATAAGGCAAGCTGACACCCCGCAACTCTACCCCCTCCCTGCCCCGGCTACGATATGTGATATTCCTCAGGCACTCCTGGCTGCCAAAGAAGAATGGAAAGAAAGAAAACAAGTGGTTAACTGCTAGAGATCACAGTCATGCAGGATATGATCTCCATCAGTTTACAAATATCTTAGTAAATTACAAGAAAAAGGCAATCTTATCAATAGCATGATCTCCAGAAACCTATAAACTCAGTTTCCTAGAGTCCCAACATGACCGTCCCTTCCATAGTGATGTGGGGAGCAAAGGCAAGAAGGAAATGGCAAGTAAAATTAAATTTAATGACTTGCAGCCCATTGACAAATACTTGAGGCAAATACAGAGCATAACATTCCTCCAGGAACCCCTTATTAGAGGGAAAACAACTTTAGATTACAAAAGTTAGGCCTTAAGTATCTATGAGTCCTCTTTAGCATATGAAAGTCCTTCTGGAGACCTCCCTTTTTGCCTTTACCTCCCCCAACTCCATAGTGTATAATCAGTCCCTCTTCACAACTCCAGTGCAGCTCTTCCTGCCCAGGGGTCCTGTCCCCGTGCTTTAATAAAATCACCCTTTTGCACCAGAGATGTCTTAAGAATTCTTTCTTGGCCGTCAGCTCCGGACCCACCACCACTCCAAAACCCCATCAGTATCACCATAAGCCCTCTTCATAGGTTTCAGGGTCCAAGAAACCTCTCCAGGATTGAGGTCTGCCTCCACTCCTATGATATGCAAAGGGTCTTTGAGACCTCCTAGGCTTCTTTAGTGTGATACCAGAGTCCTGGCATGTTGCTGTGTGTGACATTGAATAACATACAGGAAGCATCTGTGGGGTTTTCATTTATCAGAGAGCTGGTGTACCTCCTCAAGGTTCTTAGGAGATGCTGGTGGGCACCAGATGTTCAGGACGTTTATTTTTATCTGTTAATTTTTTTTTCTTTTTCTTTTTTCTTTTTTTTAGCAATATCACACCAGGGATTGGGCCCATGATATCCCATTGGGTCAGTGAATGAAGAGCAACAGTAGTGAGTGAAGTAGTGATACAGAGCCCACAGGCCTCTGTTGTATTTTCCTCTAGCAACGCCATTGGTTTCCATTTGCAAGGCTCTTTCACTTCTGGATCAGGACGTGTAGTCCTGGTATAGCCCACTGCGTCAGCAGTCACAGGCACAGGTCTCCCATCCTCACTTAATAACGGCAATCTTTTCCTTGTGCCATCAGCCTACAGCCCCTCCTTGGGCAGTGACAAAAGCTTTGTGATCCAGTTAACTCTCCTTAGCTCACCTTGGCCTTGAGGCACGGAGTACCCTTATACACATTTGTAGTCAATTAAGGCCTTTGTAATTAGTAGTCTAATAGTCTTGTTAGATCAGATGGCTTTGATCATGCTGCTCTGGGGAGATAGGTGGATTCTTATAGCAGCCCTGACATTTTGGGCTGGATACCCCAGGCAGTACATGCCACAGGCAATATGAGAAAGCACATAGCAGCCTGACAGATCCCCAGCAAGCAGTGCTCTTTTCTCAGATGGTGTTACCTCCTGAAGAGGTAGTTAGTAAGCAAGTTGCAGATAAAGGGCATTCTGCTCAGTTAACTGCACAATCATGCATTTCTGCCAACTGTGTGTGTTGTTTTGCTCAAATCTTCACCTCAGCCTATAGAAAGTAACTGTATCACCTAGAAATGCCTTGGGGGCATTCACCTGGGTTCCCGGTAAGCTTCCCACAGACAGCTCCCCTTTCCAAACCAATGTATCGATGGGACCAACCTTCAGCAACAACCAACTGGGAAACTTTGAAAAAATAAACTTACTAAAAAGACCTGGAAATTCTGGAAATTATACAGCACAGCTTAGGCCCGTACAGGTCAGGTCACAGGTAGAGAGCGCGAGAGGGTACACTGGCCTGGGGTTCTGCCTTTATTGGAATGGGGGGGGGGGTTAGGGTTTCACAGTCTTTAAAATTTAAAACATAGCTGGAATTTAAAGTGTGGGGAAAGTCAAGTGGCCAAAATGGTCAATGATGGGAATCACCCAAGATCTCTAAACCAAAGGAGCCTCAGTGTGTGGAGGTGACCCAGCTCTGTCTAGTGGTGTAGCTGGCAATGTGTTTATTTGCGATAGCGTGCTTTGAAGTGTGTGCTTTGTCCACCAAAACCTAAGTCATGCATTTGCATTACAAAAAAGAAAACTGTCAGGGCTTAACAATAGAGATAACATTCGAATTATAAATGTGTGTGTGTGTGTGTGTGTGTGTGTTATACCCAGATCGCAGTATCCTCAATGACCAGAGACCACCGGGGAGACCGAGTCACGCGTGCAAAGGCAAAGGGCTTTATTACGGGCTCGAAGCTCAGGCTCCCAGACCTCACCAACGCAGTGGATCTGTGCTGAGAGCCCCAAACAAAGGCAGAGTAGGGTTTTTATGGGGTTTGTGACAGGGGAGTTACAGAAGTTGTGGCATGGAAACAGTGATCCAATCATAATTATACAATATCATTGATAGCGGGTTTAACCATACACATTGTCTAGAGTATTTGTTACTTTTGGCGAGACCCAATTACAACATTTAGAGTACTTTTAAATTCAACCAATTACAGAGCGAGCCTAGAGTCTTGTTCGGGGACTAATGGCAGCTGAGATTAATTAACATTAGGCAGCTGAGATTTATCTATAGTTGCTGGCCTTTCTTGATTGGGCGTTGCCAAGGTAGTGTGGTGGAGTGAAGTGGTGGGCAGTTTCTTCGGCCTTGGGCAGTGGGTAGCTGCCTGATAGTTTCAGGGAAACTGAAACTTAGGCCTTCTAGTTTAGAGGGGAAACTTAAAGCCTATTATGGAGTCAGTCTGGTTTAGACTTATGTCCTTACATGTATGTGTGCTTGCATGTGTGCTTGCGTGTGTGTGTGTGTGTGTCTTGGGGGAGAGGCGCAATATGACTTTTTAAAAATAATTTTTTTATATTTATTTATTTTTGAGAGCCAGAGACAGACCATAAGTGGGAGAGGTGCAAAGAGAGAATGAGATACAGAATCCAAAACAGGCTCCAGGCTCTGAGCCCAACAGGGCTCAAACTCACAAACCATGAGATCATGACCTGAGCCAAAGTTGGACACTTAGCTGACTGAGCCACCCAGGCGTCCCTGAAGTCCTGCATTTCTTTTGATGTCTTCTGTTAGAAGCTAAGAAGTTTAGCTTCCTTTCACTTTCTTCTGTCTACTCAGTTTACAATTTTAATAATTTGGTAATTTTTTATTCTACATTCTTTTTTTCTTTTTTAAAGTTTATTTTATTTTGAGAGGGGGGAAAGAGAGAATTCCAAGCGGAGAGAGAGAGAGAGAGAGAGAATTTCAAGCAGGCTCCAAGCAGTCAGCACAGAGCCCAACACAGGGCTCACTCTCACAAACCCTGAGATCACGACCTGAGCCAAAACCCAGAGTTGGATACTTAACCAACTGAGCCACCCAGGAGCACCTCCACATTATTTCTTTATAAATGACTTTACATTACATACTTTCTCTTGCAAGGATACTTCTCATATTTCATTATTATGTATTTTATATTTGGGGAAAATAGCCAAGAGTGCATGCTCTGCTAGGCTGCCTGGATTTGAATTCTGGCTCTGTGACCTTGGACACATTGTACCTTAGTTTACTCTTCTTTAACAGGGGATGGGTATAATAGCACAGTGTCACAGAGTGGTTGGGAGGATTAAATAATTCATATAAAGTGCCTATACATAATAAATGACATTTAATAAATGCCAGATGTCATGATTATTATTGTATTAATAGCCATTATTTAAGCTTAACTCTGTTCTGCTCATCTTATTGCTCACTTAATTTATTGCTCACTTCTTAATTGATCTCATCTTCCCTGTCTTTATTTCTTTATTTTGATTGATTTTTATTGTTGGCTGAAGAATTTCCTCAACAAGAGATTGTACTTTTTCTTAAAGGGCAAGATACATATTTTAGGCTTGCTGGCCATGGAGACTACTTCTGCTTAACTACTAAGGTCTCAACTCTGCCTCTGTAGCTCAGAAGCAGCCAGAGACAGTATAAACCAATGGCTAGACAGGAAGGCACAGTTTACTGAACCTTGCTCAAGACCTGTGCTATTTTTTGAGTAATGTTATTAATAAGGTATGTGGGTTATACAGTGCAAAGTTCTTGCATATCTGACAATATCTTCTGTCACTAATGTAGGCAAATGATGACTTCACTCATATGTAATTCTTCAATTACAATTGTTTTCCCTCAAGATGCTGTAGTACTTGCTCTGTGGTGTTCAAGTGTTGTGGAGAATTATGGTACAACCTAATACTTCTTCTTTATGATAAATAATGTGTTTTCCTCCTGGATGGCTGAGGATTTCTATTTTCTTTATCCTTAGCACTTTATGCTGGTGTGTCATTTCACCAGGGGAATTTTTTTCTATTCTGTGTTAAAACAGCAAGGCTAAGAGGAAGAACTAGATTGATGGACTTATATACCATGAACTTTGGTTATTTCAGATTGCCTTGTTGTCTTTTTTCCTCCACTAAAGAAATTTTCTGTATGTTGTATTTGAAAGTTAGTGATGAAAGTTTTTTATCATTTTGAATTGCATATGATGTGATATGGTGTTTTAAGTGGCAGAATATTCACTATTTCATATTATATAGTTTGGTTCCTGTTTAATGAATTCATACTGCTGCACAACCACAGAAAACATATTCAGGAAATAGTCTAACTAAATAACCCTTGTTTGGAGTGCCTGGGTGGCTTAGTTGGTTGAGCATCCAACACTTGATTTTGGCCCAGATCATGACCTCAGAGTCATGGGATTGAGCCCTCTGTCAGGCTCTGCACTGAACATAGAGCCTGCTTAAAATTCTCTCTCTCTCTCTCCCTCTCTCTCTCTCTCTCTCTCTCTCCCCCCCCTTCCCACTCACACACACACACTCTCTCTCTCTCAAATCATAAATAAATAAATAAATAACCCTTGTTTGAACATATTAAATCACTGAATGGTAAGGAACTAAAATTTATAGCATAGTCAAAAGTCATTAACAATATTTTAAATTGTAATTCTAACACAACAAACAGGAAAATACCTTGATTTTAACTTTATTTCATAACACAGTATCTTCTACAACCAATTAGAGTCCATGTGGATTTTTTAAAAATTGTTTTAATATTTATTTATTTTTGAGAGAGACAGAGACAGAGCATGAGTGGGGGAGGGACAAAGAGAGAGAGGGAGACAGACTCTGAAGCAGGCTCCAGGTTCTGGGGCTCAAACTCGTGAACCACGAGATCATGAACTGAGCCAAAGTTGGACACTTAACCAACTGAGCCACCCAGATGCCCCTTGTGTAGATTTTTTAAATTGGCCAACCCCTATCTTGTATTTCAAGAATAGTTATTTGCCTGATTTCAGAGCAAAATGCCATAGTTTTTCATACCATCTCCATTGACTTCAGGTGACAAGATTAATAGTGAATATTTCAGTCAGTAGCAACTTCTACAAAACAAAGATGAGGGGAAGCCTAACTATGGGCTTCTTAGTTGTGGCAGAAGGTATAAGAGTTAAATTTTCAAGCCACTGATATTCTCATTATGTTTTGCCTCACATAAATATGCCTTTATACCTAGTTAACTATATAAAAATTAAATGTAAAATACATACCTTTATAAAAAGAAGTTCCTCTTGACTTTGTACTTCTCTCTTGTCATTCTTTAAGTCTTATATTTTTCAAATATTTGCAGCCCTTTTTATAAACAATAGCATTAATGTGATGCATGCCATGAAACTATTGGAAAATGCTGAAAAGGCTAACATTTTCATATTTACTATCTGTAAAATGATTACTCAGAAATGAAACCAGAGTTGTAAGGCAACTATTATTAATGAAAAGAAAATCAATCTCCTGCTGCTTAAGTGTGTTTAAAATAATTCTTAGGATATTTTCATTTTGTGTAGCACTCTTCTTCTGAAGCTAAATTATCCCAAGGAAATGTAGATTAACTACATGTATATAGTACAACATGTACTATGGGAACCTTTTCCCTCTACTCTGTAAAAAGCAGAAAGACTTCTTTCAGTCTACACCCTAACCATCTTACCTAGAAGAATTCAGGAAGGGGTACTGTTTTGAAATCAGATCTTAAAGGTTTTTCTCCCCACTTTCCCCAGGCCCTAATGTTATATATATAGAAACAAGACACTAAGCCTTCACATAAGAGGAATGCTAGTGCATTAGTCTGCAAAGAAGCAGTCCTGTTGTTTCTAGAAAGGACTAGTCATTCCAGAATTAACCACCTTTAGGATATACTGCATTCATGGGAGGCATTGACCATCTGAAGTACCACAAAGCGTGGGGGGTGGGGGGGTGGCAATTACATGCTGAAATTCTAGAAGCAGCTCTGAGAAACCTTAGTGGAGAGATGATCATATGTTTTTATGTGTTCAGAGGCCATCATACAGATGAGGAAGCAGATTTATTTTTTATCCCTCTAGAAAATTAAACTAGGACAGTGTATAGGAGCTACACAGAATTAGATTTGTGTTCTGCATGAGAAGAAAAGCTCAATTAATATGGCCAATAATGGTTAGACCTCAGAAGTGGTGACCTCTCTCTCTTGGAAATAATCAGAAGCTAAGTGATCATCCTCACAAATTCAGTAGGTAGGTTCATCATTAAACAGAGGCTCATTATAATCTAAAGGGTTTTTTTCTAACTCAGAGTTCTCTGATATTGCATATTAATTACCTCATTTATCCTATAGCGTCAGTTTAAAACAAGAATAGTGCTGGTAGGAATTCTGTAGTAGGAGAATCAGACCAACAGAAAATAAGCATCTAACCTATTCATGTTTTTGTTTATTCTGTCAGTACCACCAAAAAAGAATTTAAGTCATAATGACTCATGTTGTTGGAAGAGCCAGAATTAGAGGCCTAGTCTTATGCCTTTTCTATTAAAAAAACAGTAAGTGGAATAGTCATGAAAGTCTTAAGACAGCTAGGGTTGTTGCTAGTCTGATTTTTTGACTTAATATACATAGAATAAAATGCTTTTTTTTCTTGTTATGAAAATGAAGCAGAAAAATCTATTGTGTTTCCAAGAGCAATCTAGAGTCATTATTGTAATCACTATTGTTGATGATAGAATAATATAAACATGAATTCTTAACTAGAACAGACCTAACGGATCTCCATTTCCTAGTAGCACAGATTGTCATGGAATTCTGGAGTAATGAACTTTGAATATAACCTTATTGTTTTAATCAGTTCCAACATATATTATGATCATTTTGGAAATCACTGCAATAAAAGTAGATTATGTTGTTAACGCAGTGGGAGAAAGCTTCATTGTTCACTCTGTAAGTAGCCTAGGATTCAAAAGAATTCCTCTCTTAAGTACCTTGCTGTGAAATAGGTTATGAGTTAGCAGAAACCGTGGACACCTTAAGGCTTCCCAGAGCAGCTAGATTTAAAAATTACTCTGAAGCCTACATTTAAAGGGAGACAGGGAAATACAAGAGAATTGCCTAATAGCATATTCCTGTGTAGCATGTTTTACTTAAAAGCACACTGGTATTTGCTTGTTTGTCTTAAATGCTTTGACATGATTGATCAGCAGCTGAAGATTGAATAGGCTGAGAGAACTCCTGGACCTTTCCTGATAGACTGGTAAGGCCTGAGAGTGTGCAAGGCTGCTGCCCTGACTTGCCTTATTGAGACCAGTGCACTAGAAGCTCAGCCTCTAGAGGCATATCAGTGCATGTACTTTAATAAACACTCTCAGTAGCTCCACATAAAGCAAATACTGTATTTGAAAGTAAGCAGGATCAAAAGGTATAGAAACCTCAAGAAGTACAGGTTGGGATACCTGAGTGGCTCAGTAGGTTGAGCGTCTGACTCTTGATTTCTGCTCAGGTCATGATTCCGGGGTCGTGGGATTGAGTCCCACCTTGGGCCATACTGAGCATGGAGCCTGCTTGAGATTCTCTTGCTCCCTCTCCCTTTGCCCCTTCCCTACTTGCATGTGTGCTCTTACTCACTCTCTCGCTCTTTCTCTTTCTCTCAAAATAAAAAATTTAAAAATTTAAAAAAATAAAAGTAAAATGAAAAGAAGCATAGGTAGTGCTTTGTTTTATAAAATGACTCTAATTGTAGGAGGATATATTAACTATGGTTTGCTTGAATAACTTAGTCATTTAAATGATGACTGTGCTTTCACAAAACTCACAGAACAGTAAGAATAAAATATTACGATAAAGCTAAACTTTTAAGCACTCTGTGTACCCTCTGTAATCAGTGGAGATAGGGAATGGGGATGCTGCTTTAATTGTTGAGCTTTACTTCATCATACTAACTGGCTTTTGCCAAAAATTTTCCCTATTTCTCTTCATTTGGACTATTTTCTTCCTTATGCCACCTCCTCTGTCACTGCTTCCTTTCTCCTTCCTTTTACCTTAAGTATTGGCTTCCAGTTGCCCAGCATTGTCATCTGAATAGGCTGCAGACCCCTTGAATCCAGCAGGTCTGATATGAATTCCTTTTATTTCTCAAAACCTTTTACATCTGTTTTATCTTTTGGTTAATGGCATGCAAGCTAGCCTAAGGCAGTCAAGCTGTCAGCCTTTTTTTCTCTCTACTCTTCACAGCTAATTAATCATTAAGTTGTATAATTCTGCCCCTTTATTTCAAATCTGTTTCTTCCTCTCCATTACCACTGCCATCACCCCAGTTCACATTTTCAACATTTACAAGAGCTTCCATGATCTTCTCTGAAGCTGGTTCTTGTTTTCCAACTCATCCTTCAATTCACATTGTAGCCAAAGAAGTCCTTCATAAATGTTTGATGGTGTCATTCCCCAACTTAAAACTCTAAGCAGCTTCACACTGTCTGCGGTTGTTACCATCTCAGGTATCTGTCTACAAGGAACAGGCAAATGATGTATTTGAATGAAGTGGGCCAGGGGAGAATAGGAGAATGCATTCCTGCCTAAAGCAATTCATATTTAGAATTTTTTCAAACACATGACAAACCTATCTGAGAATCTAATGTTACCTGTGGGTTTCCAATTCGTGCAGCCAAGTCTAAAGTATAAGCATGGGCATATGCAGTGTTTCTCTGATGGTATGTCCTTGAAATGAAGAACTTGGAACTCTGCTATTGTAGACTGACATAATCAGTGAGTCATGTTTTGTTGTTTTGTCTCTAGGTTAAAACATCAAAATAGAGTATGTGTTTATTATTGTTAAGAACCACTCTCTTCCTGTCAGAGGCCACAGAGCATAATGAAAAAGTTTATGGGCTTTGCAGTTAACGTTAACCTAGGTTCACTTACCAATTCTGCCACATATTAGCTATGTAATTTTGGGCTAGTCATTTAGTGGGCCCCAGTGTCCTACTCTGTTTAAAAAATTAGGGGCACCTGCGTTGGCTCAGTCAGTTAAGCATCTGACTCTTGATTTAGGCTCAGGTCGTGATTTCACAGTTTGTGAGACCGAGCCCCACGTCGATAGTAGGATAGTGTGGATGCTGCTTGAGATTCTCTTCTCCCGTTCTCTCTCTCTCTCTGCCTCTTCCCCGCATGCTCTCTCTCTCTCTCAAAATAAATAAATAAATATTTTTAATAAAAAAATTAAAAACTTTCAGAGTTGAGTGTATAAAACCAGATAATCAACATCTTTAAATTATCAAGCTCAGTGCTTGACACATGCTAACTCTTCAGTAAAAGACATCATCAAGACAAGTACGAAATTTTAAAAAATTTTTTAAATGTTTACTTATTTAATTTGAGAGAGAGAGAAAGATCATGAGCTGGGGAGGGGCAGAGAGAGAGAATCCCAAGCAGCCTCCAACATGGGGCTCAATCTCACTAACCATGAGATCATAACCTGAGCCGAAATCAGGAGTCACTCAACTGACTGAGCCTCTCAGGTGTCTCCAGACAAGTAGGAAAAATTTAAGAAGTGACAATAAGTATACAAAAATCTAACTCCCCCAGATATATCCTTTGTAACAGTTGTACTCATGGCCTAAAGAAGAATAAACCTGTTGGAAACCATTATCCAGTGAGGCAAGCAATTGGAAGCTGACAGGCACCTGATTCACCCAGGCAACTCAAAACCAGGAGCTCACCAGCCTAGGTGGCTAGCTAGCAGAAAATGGAATTTAACCCTATGAGGTGTTAGCAGTGATAAATTCATGAGTAACATGGGAATATGGATTCTCTATAACTATACATAATGTACTAAGCCCTTTTTATTTTTTTGTCTGCTATAATCTTTAATTTTTAAAATTTTTTAATTTTTTAAAAATATTTTTTTTAACATTTATTTTTGAGAGACAGAAACAGAGCATGAGCAGGGGAGGGGCAGAGAGAGAGGGAGACCTAGAACCCGAAGGAGGCTCCAGGCTCTGAGCTGTCAACACAGAGTCAAACATGGGTCTCAGAGTCACAAACTGTGAGATCATGACCTGAGCTGAAGTCGGACACCTAACCAACTGAGCCACCCAGATGCCCCTAATCTTTACATTTTTTTAATAAAAATTATATTAACTGAAAATGTAATTCAATAGTACTAGAAATATAGGATATTTTATTTTGGTTTATTCTCTACATTTATATAAATTTGAAGTACCAAAGGAGGGAAGTAAACAACTTTGTTTTCTTTGCCAGAACATTAATGTGGTAAGGAAGGAGGGACATTACATTTTATTCTAATGCACAAGTATATTAATTATATTTATATTATAATTTTTGATTTAAAAATACTAAAACGTCTTCAAGAGCTTTTGCCATTCACCTAAGGAGAAAAAAATGCATAAGCTATCTTCTCAAGCTTTGCATTTTTCATTTTTTTTTTTAAATGTTTTTTATTTATTTCTAGGAGAGAGAGAGACAGCATGAGCAGGGGAGGGTCAGTGAGAGAGGGAGTCACAGACTGAAACAGGCTCCAGGCTCTGAGCTGGCAGTCAGCACAGAGCCCAACATGGGGCTCGAACCCACGAACCACGAGATCATGACCTAAGCGAAAGTCGGATGCTTAACCGACTAAGCCACCCAGGCGCCCCTTTCATTTTGTTTTTTAAACTTCAACTTTATTTTAACATTTCCGTATACTTTGGTCAGTAATTTCTATACCTAGCTGACATGGTTGAAATAGGAGGCTAAGTAGATACTAGTATGCTTTTCTTCCTTACCTCAGGGCTATAGTGATAATGAGTAAAGTAGTATAGAAAATAACCTGATGGCTGAATGACATCCACTGAACTCCTGATTGTACTTACAATGGAGAGGCTAGAAAGAACAAAGTAGAAATCTAGCTGGTTTTAAAAAGGCAAGACAAAGACTTAGAGTTTCAACCTCTTACTTTGCACCAGTATGTCTAACTCCAAGCAGACGTTCATGCCCAGATAAATAATGCTGAACTTAAGTAACAGCACAATATTAATATTATACAGGCAAGAGGATGGTTTCTAAGAAAGCAAAGCTGAAGTATTTAGATTGGTGTTGAAACCCCAAGAGAAAAGTGCTGTCTTTACTGGCCATAGTAAAATATCTCTTTTGGGTTTTTTTTTAATGTTTTATTTATTTCTGAGAGAGAGATAGCATGAGCAGGGGAGGGTCAGAGAGAGAGGGAGATACAAAGTCTGAAACGGGCTCCAGTCTCTGACCAAGCTGTCAGCACAGAACCCGATGCAGGGCTCAAACCCACGAACTGTGAGATCATGACCTGAGCCGAAGTCGGACATGTAATAGACTGAGCCACCCAGGCGCCCCTCTCTTTTGGTTTTAAAGTGTATTCGCTACAAGATTGATCCAGATAAATATGGTGGCATTCTGTGACCTGATATTACAGTTAGTGTTTGGAGCGCTTAGGTGGCTCAGTCAGTTGAGCATCAACTCTTTTTTTTTTTTTTAATGTTTATTTTATTTTTGAGAGAGAGAGAGAGAGAACTAGAGAGGAGCAGATAGAGAGGGAGACAGAGGATTGGAAGCATGCTCTGTGCTTCAAACCCATGAACTGTGAGACAATGACCTGAGTCAAAGTCAGATGCTTAACGGACTGAACCACCCAGATGCCCTACAGACTCTTGATTTTGGTTCAGCTCATGATCCCAGAGTTGGGAGATTGAGGCTCACATCAAGCTCTGCATGAGTGTGGAGTCTGTTTAAGATTTTCTTTCCTCCCTCAGCCCTTCTCCCTTGCTCATGCTATAAATAAATAAATACACACATACATAAATACATAAATAAATAAATAAATAAATAAATGAATGGTGTTTAACCATCTGTTTTTCTTAAAGGAATGCTTTTTTGTTTTTATTAATGCCTTCTAAATATTTTCTCCTCCCCCTTTCTTTTCTCCTCCTTTCCTCCATCCTTTCCTTCCTTACTACTTGCAGCTCCTCAGAGAAATTTTGAAATTGCCTTCAAGATGTTTGATTTGAATGGAGATGGAGAAGTAGACATGGAGGAGTTTGAACAGGTAAGTTGCCTGGAAAGTTCCTCTATATACATTAATATTTAACACATTTTTATGTACCTTGCAGTTATTTTGGTCCTGGTCAGCATACTCAGAAGCAATTCAATTTTTAAAGTACCTAATGATCATTTAAAAAAATCATCCTCACTTTTAACAAGTGGGTTTTGTTTGTTTTCACTCTAAATGTAAGGAATTATTGGAGCGTATGATGAAGGTCAAAGTTCTGATTCCCCAACATGGATTAGATCATAATGCTGACTGGAAAAGTTATGGCTCTTCAGTCATATGTTTAGTCAACATCTAGTAAACAGCTTCTTTGTGGCAGGCAGTTCCAGAATATAATGATGAATGACATATGTTCTGAAAAGACTTCTATAATAGAAGGAAAAATGGTACCATGCCTTTGAGTATAGCACGTTCAAGCCATAGATGTACACAGTTTCTGATGAATCTTAGGAAGAGATTACTATTCCATAAAACTTCTATCATAGGTGGCCACGGTGCCTCTCTAGATACAAGGATTATGATTGTCAGAATGGTTTCAAAAGAAAACAAATATGTATACATATATATATATACATATATACATATACCTGTGTATATTTGAAGAAAGCATTTGTATTTAAAATAAGGAAAATGGCAAAAAGAAATGAGGGAGAGTTTGAGTTATATATTTGTAAATAAAAAAACTCACAGAAACAAATATTTTTAAGTATCTGGAGACATTTCTTCAAATCTGCACCCTATGTCCATCTAATAGGGTGGAAGTTGGGTGGAAGTCCATCCAACTTCACTTTTCCATAATCTTGCACTTGACTTGTATTGCCAGGTGGCCTCAAATGATTATACATAGAATTTATTTTGGTATTTTTTAAATTTTATTTTATTTTAGCGGGGGATAGGTCTCATTCAATTTTCATTTAGACTTTTGTTGATAAACCGAGTTTTCTTTTTTTTCCCTTTTTCTTATTTTTTAAGTTTTTCTTTTGATTCCAGTTAGTTAACATACAATGTTAAATTAGTTTGAGGTGTATGATACAGTAATTCAGTACTTCATATGTCACCCTGTGTTCATCACAACAAGTGCACTCTTTAATCCTCATCACCTATTTGACTCATCCTCCTATTGTATTTTATATTGCACTGATTTATTTTTATTGACATATTATTGACATATAACATTGTATTAGTTTTAGGTGTACAACATAATGATTTGATCTATGTATATTTTGCAAAGTGACTACCACGATAAGATTTAGTTAGCATCCATATGCATAACCACACATAGTTACAAATTATATTTCTTGTGATGAGAATTTTTAAGATCTACTCTTTTAGCGGCTTTCAAATATACAATACCGTTTTGTGAGATATAGTCATCATGCTGTACATAACATCCCTAGGATTTACTTATTTTATAACTACAAGTTCATACCTTTAGACCACCTTCACCCATGGAGACTCCCCACTTCTGTCAACCAATAATCTCTTCTCCATATCTATGAGTTCAACTTTTTTTTAGATTCCATATGTAAGTTAGATCATACAGTATTTGTCTTTCTCTATTTGACTGACTTCACATAGCATAACATCCTCAAAGGTCCATCCATGTTATTACAAATGGCAGGATTTTCTTCCTTTTATGGCTGAATAATATTCCATTGTGTTTATATACCACATTTTCTTTGTCCATTCATCCATTGGTGGATGCTGAGGTTGTTCCCATGTCTTGGCTGTTGTAAATAATGTTGCAGTAAACACAGATGGGTGCAGATATCTCTTGGAAAATGTAGTTTTGTTTCCTTCTTATAAATACCCAAAGATGGAATTGATGGATCACGTGGTAGTTCTCTTTTTAATTTGGGAGGAACCTCCATACTATTTTGCATAGTGGCTGCATCAATTTACATTCCCACCAACAGTGCACAAGAGTTCCTTTTGCTCATGGGGCGCCTGGGTGGCTTAGTCGGTTAAGCGTCCGACTTTCGCTTAGGTCATGATCTCGCGGTTCGTGGGTTTGAGCCCTGCGTCGGGCTCTGTGCTGACTGCCAGCTCAGAGCCTGGAGCCTGTTTCAGAGTCTGTGACTCCCTCTCTCTCTGACCCTCCCCTGCTCACGCTGTCTCTCTCTCTCCTAGAAATAAAAAAATAAAAAAAAAGAGTTCCTTTTGCTCCACACCCTAACCAACCCTTGTTATTTTTTGTCCTTTTGATAATAGCTATTCTAACAGGTGTGAAATATTATCTCATTATGGTTTTGATTTCCATGTCCATTTTGATGAGTGATCTTCAGCATATTTTCATGCATCTGCTGTCCATCTATATGTCTTCTTTGGAAAAATGTCTTATTCAGATCCTCAGCCCATTTTTTAACAGAATGTTTGGACTTTGTTATTGAGCTCTAGGAGTTCTCTATATATTTTGGATATTAACCCCAGATATATGATTTGCAAATATTTTCTCTGATTCAATAGGTTGCCTTTTCATTTTGTTGATGGTTTCCTTTGCCATGAAGAGTTTTTTAGTTTGTCATCCCAGTTGTTTATATTTCCTTTTGTTGCCTTTGCTTTTGTATCAGATCCAAAAAAATCATCACCAAGACCAACGTCAAGGAGCTTACCACCTTGCTTTCTGTCAGGAGTTTTATAGTTTCAAGTCCTGCATTCAAGACTTTGATCCACATTAAATTAATGTTTGTGTATGGTATGAGTTAGTGGTCCAGTCTCATTCTTTGGTATGTGGCTATCCAGCTTTCTGAACACATTTTTTGAAGAACCTGTCCTTTCACCATTGTATATTCCTGACTCTTTTATCATAAATTAATTGACCATATATGTGAGGGTTTATTTCTATTATTCATTCTGTTCCATTGATCAGTGTGTCTGGGTTTTGTGCCAATAACAATGCTGTGGGTTTTTTTTTTTAAGTTTATTTATTTACTTTGAGAGAAACAGAGACAGTGTGAGTGGGAGAAGGTCAGAGAGAGAGGAGACCGAGAATCCCAAGCAGGCTTCATGCTGTCAGCGCAGAGCCCGATGCAGGGCTTGAACGCATGAAACCATGAGATCATGACCTGAGCTGAAACTAAGAGTCAACTGAGCCACCCAGGTGCCCCAATACCATACTATTTTGATAACTATAATCTTATAAGAGAATATTTTATATATATATTGAAACCAGAGAGTGTAATGCCTCCAGTTCTTTTTTCTCAAGATCTCTTTGGCTGTTCAGGGTCTAGTTTGTTTATTTGTTTGTTTTATTTTCAAAGAGCCAACTTTGGCTTTATTAGTTTTCTCTATGGTTTGTGTGTTTCCTTTTCTTTTTTTTTTAAACAAAAATAGTATATTATCTTCACAAGGAATAAAAACTAGTCTCAAATATGTACAACAGAGAGCCCAAGTGGTTTGTGTGTTTTCTAATTAATTGATTTGTTCTCTCATTCTTTTCTTCTACTCATTTTAGAGTTGTTGGTTTGGTTTGGCTTGTTTTTTTGTTTTTTTTTTGCTCTTTTATGAGTCTCTTAAGATAACATGGCTAGTCATTGTTTTGAGAATTTTTTTCTTTTCTAATATAAGCATTTAATATTATACATTTCCCTTTAAGCGCTGCTATAGAAGCATCCTACAGAATTGATGTATTGACTGTATTTTCATTATCATTCAGTTTGAAATATTTTCTGTTTCACATGTGATTTCCTTTTCGACCCATGAATTGCTTAGAAGTATATTATTTAATTTCCAAGTGTGGAGGTTTTGTTTTTTTAGTTATCTTATTGCTAGTGATATCTAACTTAATTACACTGTGCTCGGAAAATATACTCTGCATGATTTAATCCTTTTAAATGTATTGAACCTAGTTTTATGGAACTGTATCTGATGTGTTTAATTAAATACATCAGTATATTTTATTAAAGAATGTATATTCTGAGTTACTGAACAAAGTGTCTTAAAAATGTCAATTTAGTCAAGTTTTGATAATCTTCAGGTGTTTTTTGTCCTTAACAGATTTTGTTTAACCCGTCATTCTAGCAGTTGTTGAAAGGGAGATGTTAAAATCTCCAAATATAAGGGCGCCTGGGTGGCTCAGTTGGTTAAGTGCCTGGCTTTGGCTCAGGTCATGGATCTCACGGTTCGTGAGTTCAAGCCCTGCATCAGGCTCTCTGCTGTCAGCACAGAGCACCTTCAGATCCTCAGTCCTTCTTTCTCTCTGCCTCTCCCCTGCTTGCACACTCTCTCTGTCTCTCTCAAAATAAATAAACTTTAAAAGAATCTCCAACTATAATTAGTCAATTGTTTATTTCTTTTTAGTTCTGCCAATTTGAGCTTTATGTATTTTGGAGTTTCTCTGCACATTTCTGATTATTGTCTTCTTCATGAATCAGTCCTATTATGATTATGAAATGTCACTCTTTATCTTTGGTAATGCTCTTAAAATCTATGTGATATCAACATAGCAGTTCCAGCCTTCTTATGCTTACTGGTTGCATGGTATGTCTTTTTTGTTTCATCTTTTTACTTTAAATATATCTGTGTTTTTTTATTTAAAATACATCTTTTATAGACGGCGAACATTCGGCTCTTGTTTTTTATCCATTCTGACAGTCTTTGCCTTTTAATTGCAGTATTTACTCCATTGACATTTAACATAATTGCTGATTTAATTGGAATTAGACCTACCATTTTTACTATTTATTTTCTGTTTGTTCTTTCTGATTTTTGTTCCTTCCTTCTATGTTCCTACCTTTTTTGAGATTAAATATTTTCTCCAGAATTCTGGTTTAATTTGTTTGGCATTTTAGCTGTACCTTTTTGCATTATTTTTATAGTGGTTGCTCTAGGGGGCACAACAGATTATTAAATATACACAGTCTACTTAGAATTACTATTCACGAGTTAGGTGAGGTGTGCCACAAGATTTCACGTGCCTTTGCTTCCAACAGTGAGCTAACTGCCAGCGTTTGGGTGGCCTGGCATGGTGCTCCAACTGTAGCTGTGTCAGTGTATTGTGATGCCGTCTCAAACCACCCTGGCTACAGGAATCCCCAGTAGTAAAGTGAAATACTCAAAGCTCTCCAGCACAGACAATGGCTACATTGACCTTCAGTTTAAGAAGAGCCCTCCCAAGTTCCCATGTAAGGCTGTATCTGATTGGCACTTTTCTCATTATCATAGGCTCCCTCCTGCTAGCAGGCTATGTCAACAAAGAGGAGTCAGACCAGGTTTTCCTGTCCTGATCATTGGCATCCTGGTGTTCCTTCCAGAATTTTACCACCTTCACACTGCCTACCATGTATCCAAAGACTACTGGGGTTATTCTTATGATGACATTCCAGATTTTGATGACTAGGATGCACCCTTAATCCTGAGGAGAAGAATCACAGATGGGACAGAGACCAGCTTTAAGATATTGAGCAGAAACTGTGGCTAAGGGCTAAGGAATTCTGCAGTTTTCAGATATTAAACAAAAGAATGGGTCTTTATGGGTCCATCCTCGGGATATCATATGAGCTTACAATTACAAATTAATGAATTAGGACAAGCTCTATTTTGCCTCTCCTGGCTCTGGCAAAAGCTGACAAGTTTTTCCACAGGAATATGTATCTTGGAAGAGTAACAGTGTTAATGGTGTGGGAAAGCAGGCGATTATTCTGTAGTGAAGAGTGTTACTGCTGCCATTCTTTTTAGAGGTCAGCATTTGTTTTACATAGTCCTCATTGTCAGTTTGTTCTGGTGGCAAATGGAAGAATTCAATATGTCAAATTTCATATTACTAGTAATTTATTTTGAAAACATCTAAGTATCTTACCCTTACACTCATCTCTAACTTTATGTTCTACTGGAAGACCTTAGCAAAATCAAGTGTCAGTATGGGTGCATCTGTAATATTTTTTACTACTTGCTTTCTTATTAACAGCAGCCAGGCCTTTTTAAAATCTCTGAGCAAGTTTCCTAAAGGTAAACACTTTCTCTGTCCACCCATCTTTGGTCACCTTTGATTTGGCCCACCAGTAAGTCAGCCAGCATATAATTTGGGTCATTCTGTTCTTTGTAGATCAACATATTCTGTATATCATGCCTTTAAGAACTAGACTTTTGGTTGTTTCCTAAGGGAAAAAATGTAGCTAAGTGGTTATTATTTAGAGATTATAAGCCTGTTGTTAGCACCTTGTATTATGATTTCAAAATAATCAATGTTCATTCCGCTGAACATTGCCAAAACTCAGCCTGAATCCTTAGAGGTTTCCTAGCTTGCAAAAAGTGACATATTCAAAAGAAATTAAATGTCAAAATCTAAAAAAAAATAATATTCACATGAAATGTAGAAACTCTGCAACCATAAGGTTTTATTCACCTCTTCATCCTTTATGCTATATTTGTTCTATGTATTACATCTACATACATAATAAATCCCATAATAATTTTTGTAATTTTGCTTTAAGTCATATTTTTAAAAATTTTGTTTAAAGTTTATTTATTTTTTTTTGAGAGACAGAGATAAAGAGAGCATGCTCATGGGAAGAGCAGAGAGAGAGGGAACGGGAGAGAATCCCAAGCAGGCTTCACATTGTCAGCACAGAGTCTACTGAGGGCCTCAGACTCACAAACTGAGAGATCATGACCTGAGCTGAGACCAAGAGTTGAACGCTTAACCAGTTGAGTCACCCGGGTGCCCCAAGTCACATGTTTTTTAAAGAAAATAGGAGAAAAATAACTTTTATATTTACTCACATATTTACCATTTCTGATGTCCTTCATTCCTTCCTAAAAATCCTAGTTTCCTTATGGTATTATTTCCATTCAGTTGGAAAAACTTTCTTTAGCATTTCTTGTAGCGCACATCTATTGTTGATGAATTAATTGATATCATCATTATTTGGGGGAAATTCTAGATATACGACTCTAGATGTAGATGTAAAATTCTCAGTTGTTTTACTGTTTCTGATTCCTTCTGATTAAAAGTCTGGCTATTTGAATCATTGTTCCCCTATTCGCAGTATGTTGTTTTTTTCTCTCCTTTCCAGATTTTCTCTTTATATTTGGTTTCTAGAAATTTGATTACATTGTGTCTCAGTGTGGTTTTCTTTGTATTTGTCCTTATTGGTATCTGATGAGGTATTTGTATCTATAAATATATGATTTTTATCAAATTTGGGAAGTTTCTGGACATTATGTCTTAAAAATTTGGGGAGAGGCATTCTTTCTTACCTCTCTCTGACACTCCGCTAACACAAATGTTAAGACCATATGTGATATTGCCTCACAAATCTCTAAAGCTTTATTATTGTTTTTTCAATATTTTTTCCTCTTTGCTATTCAAGCTGTGTAGTTTCTCTTGATTTATCTTCATATTCACTGACTCTTTCTTTGGTTATAGCAATTCTGCTATTAAGTTAATCCAGTAAATTTTTATTTCAGGTACTGCATGTTTCAGTTCTAGAACTTCCATTTCATTTTTGATATAGTTTTCTTTCTCATCTGAAATGTCCTATCTTTCCCTTATTCGTAAGTATATGTTATATATTTGAATACTATTATTTAATTGTTATAAAATTCTTGTCTACTAATTTCTAATACCTGGGTCATCTTGGGATTGATCTCCATTGTCTTTTCTCTTGAGGAAAAACCATATTTCCCAATTTCTTCATATGACAAGTAATTTTGGGCTTTTGTCTAGATTTTACGAATGACATGTTGTAGACTTTAGATTTTGCTATATTCATCTGAAGAGTATTAATGTTTTGTTTTAGCATGTGATTAGCTCAACTTGACTTGGCTAGAGTTTATATAGAGAACTTGGGACTTCCCCTCTTTGGCTTTCTCCTTTTCAGGATCTCCCCCTCACTTTCCAGTGGGTCTAGTCGCCCCAAATTTTGTCCTTGTGGTTTTTCAAGCCAGAAAAACAGAGAGGACCAATCCTTCTGATGCAAACTGGGGGCTTCCTTCAGCTCTCAGAAGCAAAATTGCCATAACTTCTCAACTCTTATTATAGATACTAAACTCTAGATTTGAATTTAGAGCAGATGGATCTTATTTCTGGTATTGATGCTGATGTGCAAAATGACTTGGAGCAGTCGCTTCACTATTCCGTTCACTTGTTAGAGAAGGGAGTGCTAATTTGCTAATTTCATCTAATGTGATCCCTTGATAACTGGCCTTCTTAATCTGGTACAACTTGTAATATTGATCACAAGGAATCTTGATGTAAAAACCCTTTTAGACCAAAAACAACATATTATAAAGTTCTCTTTAGAAGCTTCTCTACTTCATCTTTATATATTTTACATTCTTGGGAAATATAATAGTTTATTAAGTTGAAAGTCTAGGCTTCCAGACATTTAAACTTTGTTCTGATTTCCCAGGGAAACAGGTGTTTTCTTAACAGTGTATTTGTCAAGTCTGTGTGTATATATATATATATAGTTAAACAGAACCAGGAAAAAGACCTCACATATTTTAAAGTTAATGTCGCATAAAGCAAACTAATAGCCATTATTACTCTTTGATTCATCTTTTTCCAAAAATCACTTTTTAAACTTATTTTTTAAAAATTTTTATTTTTTTATTATGTTTTTAATGTTTATTTTTGAGAGAGACAGGGCATGAGCAACGAAAAGGCAGAGAGAGAGGGAAACACACAGAATCTGAACTCTAGGTTCTGAGCTGTCAGCACAGAGCCCGATGCAGGGCTCAAACCCACAAACCATGAGATCATGACCTGATCCAAATTCAGACACTCTACTGACTGAGCTACCCAGATGCCCCATTTCCAGAAATCACTTTAATCATGCCTAAACACATATTACTAAAAGGCATTAATCAACTGTTAAATACTAAGTTTGAGTTTTCTCTGATTTTTCTATCACCACACATCCTTTCTCGAACCCATTTCATAACAAATCATAAAACAGAACTAACTTAGCAAAAGATAGCTAAAATAAAAAGCCTCATGGGCCTTGGGTGGCTTAGTCCAACTCTTATTTTCAGCTCAGGTAATGACCTCACAGTTCGGTTTGTGAGATCAAGCCTTGCATCAGGCTCTATGCTAAAAGCGCTGAGGCTGCAGGGGATTTTCTCTCCCCCCTGCTTTCTGCTCCTCCTTTGCTCACGTGTGCACACACATACTATCTCTTTCTCTCTCAAAATAAATAAATAAACTTTAAAAAAAAAACCTCATAACTGTTTGGGCTCTATTCACCCAATGCCATGATGGAAATGGATTTTTTTAAGTGGGAGGATATGAGAAATAATAACTCATTTGTGAGACATAAGAAAAAGAATGAAATGTTTTATATATTTTTTATTTTCCCCACTTCATATAGCATATGTAAGCATTTACATGACTAGTTAAATTGATGTTTGATTGATTCTCATGTTATACCCTTAACAAATTATCTAAATAAAAATATTTTAAGGAATTATTTTCCAACTGAGAAATTATGGGAAAACATTCTCTCACCCCCCCACACACACAAAATCTAGTAATACATACTTTTTAATAAAAGTTTTTAAAGAATGCCTATTTTTAGTAATGGTTTACATATAATGGTATAGTATTTAGCTTATACTA
Organism: Hyaena hyaena; assembly: GCF_003009895.1. Classification (NCBI taxonomy): domain Eukaryota; kingdom Metazoa; phylum Chordata; class Mammalia; order Carnivora; family Hyaenidae; genus Hyaena; species Hyaena hyaena. Next base: position 149,444 of record NW_024081164.1, read on the forward strand.
ATAATTAGTCACTAATGAAAAGATGATATAGCATGAGCTAGTTAATTTTACCTAAAAACATTCCTTTTTTCCCTGTCACTTAACACACACATTCTTAGCACCACACTTTTGAAGCTGACATACACAATTTCTACCATAGGAAGGATATAAACTGCACTATTTATAGCCACAAGCAAAATGTAAATCATGGCAGGTCCTGATGTGGATTCTCAATTTTGGTTCTCTGCTACTGGAAAATTCTTCAGTTCTCACAAATAAGCAGATAAAATGAATTGTGTGTTGCCTTCAAAACAATGCCAAAAAATACTTTTTTTGAGAGAGAGAGCGCATATAGGGGAGGAGCAGAGAGAGAAGCCAAGCAGGCTCCACACCCATGGCAGAGCCCTGCGTGAGGCTGACCGTGAGATCATGACCCGAGCCCAAATCAAGAGTCGGACATTTAACCAAGTGAGCCACCCAGGGCCCCCTAAAAATGTTCTGATTATCTTGTATTCAATTTGGAGTCTAAAATCTTCAACCTAAGCAATTGAAAAATTTGTTGTATACCTGTCTTTCAAATGTCCATGTGTATGAGAAACAAATGTCAGCTAATCTTATTACCATTATAAAACATGAACCCTGAAGAAATCATACCAAAAGCATGTATGATACTAACCTAGAGTTACAAGGAGACTTAGAGACAATATACTCCAACCGTGAAATTCTCCAGTGAGAAAAGTTAAGGCCCAAAGAGTTTAAACGACCTGCAGAACAACAGAATCAGACCCAGGTCTCCTGACTCCATGTCTGGTTATACCGCTTCACTCTTTATAAGCCACAGACTTACATTGACTCAAACCTTCTTTATGGTCACAGATGATAAATAAAATCAATAAGACATTTAACTAGGGTAAATCTCTTGTTACAATTCTTACGTTTTTAAGCGTTCTGCTTTTCTAATTTGGCAATTTAAAAACCATCACCCACAAAGCTGTATGTATTGTTTATATAACATACTTTTATTATTTATCTTTACATATCCCAACTTTAATTATTCTGAATAGTTGCTTTTTTAGCTTGCAAAGAGGTAGAAAAGACTGCAGGAACAAGTTTAAAAAAAAAAAACGCTATTAACAGTCATAGACTTGCTCAAAAAGCTCATTTATATAGTTAGGCCATGGTTGCTAGTTCCAGAAATTATTCTTTCTCCAAAAGCTCATTTACAGCTTCTCAAAGATTAAAATAAATCTCCAACTTTTCTTGGAAAATTATTTTCTCTCAACTTTGTATTTCATTTATCATTCTAATAAATCTGCTCTCTCTCTTAGATGTCAGTACTTGCCTGTAGCCGTGCTGCCTTTTGTCGTAACTAGTGAGTCAGTAGTGAGAAGTGTGAAGTGTTTAAGTCTCCTGAGATATGGAATGTATTACTGTGAAGTTGATTATTATTTTAGTGTTGTGTGAGAGGTTTTGGGCCTCAAAAACAAATGCATACTCTTTTCTGAAGAGAGATTTTTAAGAGCATCTCATTGATAAAGGTGTGAGGCGTCTGTTCAAATCCTGGGTCTGCTACTTGCTAGCTACTTGACCTTGAACAAGTTATTAAGCATGAAGCACTGTGTGTCTTGAATTCCTCATCTGTAAAATTAGGATAATCATGAGACTTAGAGGATTGTTGTGAGCACTAAAACACAATTGTAGTACAGTGTAGGCTAATAATAAACAATCAATAGTTGGTTACTTTTAAAAAAATTTTTTTTTTTTACTTTATTTTAGAGAGAGACTGCATGAGTGGGGAAGAGGGGCAGATGGAGGGGGTGAGAGAATCTTTTTCTTTTTTCTTTTTTTTCTTAAGAGAGAGATCTTAAGCAGACTCCATGCTCAGCGCAGAGCCCAATGCAGGGCTTGATTCCATGACTCTGCGATCATGACCTAAGCTGAAATCAAGAGTCAGGTGCTCAGCCAACTGACCTACCCAAGTGCCCCATCTTGTTCTTACTTTTTTATATTTCTCTGCTTTGTAATGTTTTTCTGGATGGGGATTTGCTTCTCTTTTAGGTTCAGAGCATCATTCGCTCCCAAACCAGTATGGGAATGCGTCATAGAGATCGTCCTACTACTGGTAACACCCTCAAGTCTGGCTTGTGCTCAGCCCTCACGACCTACTTCTTTGGAGCTGATCTTAAGGGAAAGCTGACAATCAAAAACTTCCTTGAATTTCAGCGTAAACTTCAGCATGATGTTCTGAAACTAGAGGTAGGTATCGCTTGGACTTCACGGGATCAGGGCACTGTCCGTCACATATGCACATAGATCCACTGGGCTGGGGGGCCTGCATTATAGGCATTCTTTCATTCTGTCTCCAGCTGTGAGAACTGATTGGTTTGAACCTGATAGCAGATGGGAAATATTATGTTCTGTGAAGAATTCTTGGAGTAAGGTGGTCCTGGGACCAAAAGCCAAAAAGGTCTAAATTGAAAATCTTACTTGTCTTTGGATACTCAGCTTGAGGAAGAAGAAATTCAGGGGTCAGAGCAGTTCTTAACCTGACCGTGTATCCCCAGTTATATGTTGTTTTGTAGAAAGCACCAGGAGGTGGAGATGAGGGGGGATAATAAGTACATCTTTCTTTGAAAGTTTACAAAGCTAAAAACCGCTGCAAACACAAAATGTCAGAATAAAAATATACGTGCTCAGAGTTGGAAAATGTCATATTGTGTTTAAACATTTACTTTTCTACTCACAGTTTAGACCATCATGCTATTCAGGTCCTGAACACAGTTCTGTAAGGACGTTACCTTTCTCTACGTGTTTATGTATTGAATTAAATGTATTTGGGGTTAATTGGCTACGAAGTCTGTTTAATTCAAAATATTCATTCTCCTAATACATTTTTTGTGGAAAAAAATGAAATCTCATTTCTTCAGATTGTTAAAAATTCCCTTAGATTGGTTTTTCTCAACTTCTTTTTAACAAAAACATATTTAATATTCATTTGAAATTTGAAAACATTAAGTAACTATGACTAAAAACACATTTAAGTATTGGAGAAAAGTGCTGCTTTGTTTCTAAACTATGTACATTACTTCTTTAGCTGCTCTTCCATTTTCCTCCATGATTCTGATAATGCTACTCCCACCTCTTCCACCCACTTAACTCAATTGAGACAGTTTGAAAAATCACAACTGAATTCCCATTATTGATAAGAACACTGTTGAATGTTCATACTTTAGGAAAGAAGTGTAGATAATACTAAAAATCAGATCATACCTTGAAATGTGCTTTTGTACTTGTGTTTTAAAAATGATGTAATTTATATTCATAGAATTTACCTCATAAAAAAAAACAAATTAATAGCTCTCTACAATTTAGCCTTCTTGAGAGCAGTTCTTGGCCCTATAAGTGGGAAGTGGTATATATATATATATGTGTGTGTGTGTGTGTATATATATATGTGTGTATATATATATGTGTGTGTGTGTGTGTGTGTGTGTGTGTGTGTGTGTGAAGCAAAACTTTACCCTCCTAGAGTCTCTGGCTGGGGCTGACAATCAAATTGACATAAAGCAGATTAATAGGAGAAAAGCACATAGATTTTAACACATACCTGGGAACCCCCATGGGAGAATGAAGACCCAAAGAAGTGGCTAGCCTTAAGAGAGTTTATATACTGAATTGGACAGAGACAGGCAGCTTACCTTTATGAAGTTTGTATTATTATCTCCAGAGAAGGGAAGTCAAAATTGAGAGTAATCTATACAAACAGACCATGTTTAGATAATTCTTCTCTTCCTTCAGTCTTCCCATATATTTTGGTTACTTTTCCACAGTTGCCCCTCTCCATTCATTTCCTGCTGGTGTAGGTAGCACATCTTTCACATCATTCAGGAGTCATAACTTTTGTGTAAGAGTTGGTATGTACTAGGGTCCTAGACATATGCCTTGGTCCCCAGTATGCATGAATTTCTTTGGAATGGTTTTCTTGGAAACTTTATAACGTAGTCTGGGAATATAAATTACTTATTAATTATATAATCACAATTTAGCGTAGAGTTTAGATGCATAAAATGCAGTTAGAGAATACAGGCAGTGGTACTTGGAACAAACTTTAAACAATAATATGAGCTCATCGAGGGTATGGGGCAGGTGCTAGGCTGACCACAACCTAGCCTGACACTCATTCCTGGACACACAGGTGGGAGTCTCAAGAGGCAGTGAATGGGGCTTTTGTCTTTCACTCTGAGATGTTATAGAGCTGAAAGCAAGCCCACTAACATGACCAGGGAAGTAGATTATCAGTGTGGCTTGCCCATCAGGTAGAATGTTATAAAGCAGATGAGGGATTTCATAGATGTGTACCTGCACACAGCTGCCACCCAAATACAGAAAAAAGTGGGATCTAGAAGACAATTGTATCTAAAATACTTATTGTGGAAAGCTCTCTTATATTTGATAATGACCTAAGATCATCTATAGGCTTTGGTCCAAGACTATCAAGACTATTCCTGTTTGCCAATCAGCAATTCCTCATGTAAGGGAATCAGTAGACTCTTTTGTTAAAGAACCCAGCCTAACATGTAATAAATATTATATGAATGTTCAGTGACCCTGAACCCATTCTTTCCATGGAATGGTACAGGTCCAGTGAATAAGTGCCTCCTTATCACTAACCCCCAGATTTAAAGTTTCACGAATCAGTACTTCGTCTTTCCAATTAGTTTTTTTTAAATTTTTATTTACTTTGAGAGAGAGAGAGAGAGCATGCGAATGCACAAGCAGGGAGAAGGGGTAGAGAGAGAAGGAGAGAGAGAATCCCAAGCAAGCTCTGCACTGTCAGCGCAGAGCCCAACAAGGGGCTTGATCCCACAAACCATGAGATCATTAGCTGAGACAAAATCAAGAGGCAGACACTCAACTGATTGAGCCACCCAGGTGCCCCTCCCATTAGATTTGTAATACTTTGAGGAAGTGTGAATAGAAGAAAGAACATACCTTTGGTGCTCTCATAATGAGGCCTGAATTAAAATTTTGTTTCCACCGCTTTCTGGCTCTGTGACATTTATCGAGTGCGTTATTCTCTCGAAGCCTAGCCCTCATTTGTAAAACAGGGCAATGGTTAAATGAGATGATGTTTCTTATGGGCTGAATTGTATTCTCCCAGAATTCTTATTTTGAAGCGCTTATCCCCAGTTCCTCAGTATGTGGCTGTATTTGGAAATGAGGTCCTTAAAGAGGTGATTAAGTTAAAATGAGGCCACTAGGGTGGGGCTCAATTCAGTCCTACTGGTGGCTTTGTAAGAAGAGGGAAAGTATTGATATGCAAACACCAGGGGTGCGCATGCACAGACGAACAACTATGTAAAGAAACAGCAAAAGGGTAGCCAACTATTAGCCTAGGAGAGAAGCCTCAGAGGAGCCCTGCTCTGCCTGTACGTTGATCTTAGACTCGCAGCCTCCAGAACTGTGAAAAAGTAAATTTCTATTGTTTGTCACCCAGCTGGTGGTATTTTGTTAAGGCAGCCCTAACAAGCACAGAGTGGTATATGCCTGACACCACCTGACCTGTACTATACCTTTAATAAGTATTCTTTCACCTTCTCTGTATGTCCTCCGTCACTGGTATGGCAGTTGGCATATAGTAGGCACTTAAACAGGTCACCTCTAACAAATGACTGAAAGGTCCTTCATTGAAATACTTTTCTGATAAAACTTCTGGAAAATGGAAGCAAATTTTTGTTTTTATTTTATTTCACTTTTCCAAGTTTAGGTAATTTCTCCCTTCACTGAATATGAAACATAATCTCAACATCATAGCCAAGAGGAAAATGGAAATGTTTAATAGTATCTTAACTTTCATACGGGTCTTTATAATTCCATCATTCTATTTACTTCTTACTAGTTTTATTTCAAAACTTATTTACTTTAAAATTTCAGATCAAGGAGTTGTATTGTTCCACTTAGTTATTTCTATCTTGTTCTCACTACAGTAGCTTTGAGAGTGAAGAGAACACTGTTTATCTGTCAAGTTTAATTTCCGGAAGGATCAGGGAAGACGGGAAAGTCCATAACCGTTTATTGAGTGCCTGCTGTGAGCCAAGCAATTTATGTATATTACATACCTGTATTTTATTTTATTTTATATTTATTTTTTAGAGAGAGATAGAGACAGAGCACAAGTGGGGGAGGGACAGAGAGAGAGGGAGACACAGAATCCAAAGCAGGCTCCAGGCTCTGAGCTGTCAGCACAGAGCCCAACGTAGGGCTTGAGCCACGACTGCGAGATGGTGACCTGAGCTGAAGGCAGATGCTTAATCAATTGAGCCACGCAGGCACCCCTATTTTATTTTATTTTTTAAGCTTTTATTTATTAAATAATCTCTACCCACAACGTTGAGCTTGAATTCATGACCAGTTGCTGCATGCTCCACAGACTTGGTCAGCCAGGCACCCATCATGCCTTTATTTTAAGTCTTGCCAACCCTATTATGTTTAATGGTATTATACCCGTGTTACAGATGTAGAAATTGAAACTCAAAAAGATAAAAGTCACAGAGCTATCAAATGGTAGAGCCAGAACTCCAGCTCATCTTTCAGACTGAACCATCTTCTATTCTTTTTCTGGTTATTATTCGTTTTCATCTGAGATGAGGTTTCCATGCCTGACTTACTGGAACTCCAAAGAAAAACAGAATGTTCTGAATTTTAGGAACAGGAAAAAACCAAATTCCTTGAATGTATGGTCAACCTTTTTTAGCACCATTTTTTCCTAGTTCTTTTGCCCCTCAAATTGAGTCTTATTACTAAGAAGAAATACACTGTTATTTTGTGTTTATATTACCTAAACTAGTCGTTCAGTTTCTTTTTATAACAATCATCAACTTACTACATTTTTTAAAAATGTTTTAACGCTCTTCATTCTGGTCAGATTTGTTTTATTCTACCCTTATTTCTATGTCTAGAAACCCAAAAAACATGGGTTTGAAGGAATGACTTAAGAATACACACTTGGTTTTTTCAAAAAAATATTTTATGAAGTTATTAAAAAATTCCATCTAAGGCTATGAAGATCTATTGAGTTGAGTTCCTTAGAGACAGGTGCCAAGTCTAATTCCAATTAATATATTCATTGATTTCTTGAGGACTACAGTAAGTAGGATGTCAGTCAAAAATGAAAGGTAATAGGGAACTCTTTGAAAGAGTATAATTAATTTTAATTTGGGGGGGAGGGGAAGAAGGAGCTGTCATTATGTCAAAGAAAAGCAAAAACTAATTTATTCAAGAAGGAAGAAGCCTATTCCAGACTATACAACAAAAAAACTGAAAAAGCATCATCTAATAGAATTCTGATCTGTAATCTTTTTTTTATAAGTTTTGGGTTCACATGCTTATTGCATAACCAGTAGATTATTGCATTTTTAGAAGGCTAAAAATTAGAAGGATGAGTGTCAATTATCTGAAGGCAAATTGTATACGGTTCAAAGGATAACAGTGGCTATCTTATATTCCCAGTCTTCCAAGAAAAAAAAGCATATTGAAATTAACATATCTGTTCAGTCAGGAGGAAAGATAAAAAGGGGGACATAAAGAACAATGTTAATTGTTCTCATTTGTCTATAAAAGTAGAGCCAATCAAAAAAGAGTTTTAATTTAAGTTAAATATTGAGAAACTTAAAAAAAAATTATACGTATGGCTACATGATTAAAAGTGCCTAAGGAAATTACAGATCACCTACCCTTTATATCATTAAGCTGACATCTTTGTACTCAGCCCTCTAACGTGCTAAAGGAGAATTAAATCTGTCTTTCTCTGATGCAGAGGACCGTAGTGAGAGACAAACCTCCCTCAGCTCTTTCCTGGCCAAAAGATTTGGAGGAGACCCGAAGGCAAGAAGGGTTTCCATCAAACACATTTTGGAACTAGGACACTCTTGGCAAAGGAGATTTCTTTTCATCCTAATGCCAGTTTAGTTTTATTTTCTTTCTTCTGGGAAACCTCTTATGTAAACTCAAAGATGAGAATTGACTCTTGATTTAATTAAATCTAAGAAATGAAATGAGATGTGTTTAATGAGGTTTCTTTTAATTTTATTCTTCAACTTTTGCCACTACAGAACAGAATGTGGATAATAATAAATCTGTAGTTTCTTATTCCATCATTAGATGTTTAAAGCCTGAATTTTCTAGAAATCATTACCTGGGTTATTAAACAGTACTTGTCTCTTTTAGGTATTAATAACTCTAAGGAGTCAAGTATATGTTTAAACGTATGTTAAATATAGAAACCTATGAAGGTAACAATCCCCACTATAGAAAAATTTAACTTTGCTATTTGGGTTGCAATTTAAAAAATTACTAGTTCATTTTTTCTGAAAAATTTAGAGTACTTTGCCAACCCAAACTACTTTAACCTTATAAAATTCTGAAGAGAAAAAGCCATAGTAAGCATTATTTTCCCAGATGTTAATTTAGCCGTACAAAATACTTTTATTTCTTGCTTCATGAGTGGTGGAAGGGGGGAGAGGGAGAATCTTAAGTAGGCTCCATGTCCAGTGTGGAACTGATGCAGAGCTCAATTTCATGACAATGAGATCATGACCTGAGCCGAAATCAGCTTGACTAACTGAGTCACCCAGGCTCCTCCCTGTTCTTATTTCTTAAATCCAGACATCTGGTTTCTTTTATAAAAATAACAAATTGGATTAGCTACATGATCCATCCAACCTACTAGTCTTTCTTTGCCTGGGACACCAAGGGACGTTTTAGGAAATAATCATGAACTTAAAAAAATAGAAATATGTAAAAGTAATAAAATAAAAATTTAATTTTCCTCCATAGTTATTTAGAAGTCAGTCACCCATGACTTGATGTCAACACTTTGTAAAGCTAACTATATTTTCTCTCTGTACCACACATCATGAAGTAGGTCCAGTATCTTGCTCCGTTGAGACAAGTTAGCTCTCAGAGTGAATTAGTTTAACAGGGTGAAGATATGTAAAACCCAAAGCCAAACTCTGATTTAATTTCTTGCAATTCCATTTACACCCTGTAATTCAAGTTTGCTATCTTTTGTCGCTTTTAGGTTCCCTGGCTGTAGAATCAGATTGAAAATACTAGCTATGGTAGAATGTCCATGCTGATTCAAAGCTCCCTTGATGTTGTAAATGCAACTTTGATAATTATTCTGTAAAAAGTATACAAAACAGTGCTTTTTTGTTTCATATCTTTTGGAGAATGAAGGAAAAAGGTTTGTTTTTTTTTAAGTTTATTTATTTATTTTGAGAGAGACCGAGACAGCACAAGTGGAGGAGGGGCAGCGAGAGAGGGGGAGAGAGAGAATCCCAAGCAGGCTTTGTGCTGCCAGATCCCACCAAGCCATGAGATCGTGACCTGAGCTAAAACCAAGAGTCATTCAACCCACTGAGTCACCCAGGCGCCCCAAGGAAAAACTTTTAAGAGGGATACTTTGTTGCTTAAAATATATGATTCTAGGCATGGTTTTTTAAAAGGCATTAAGGAGCACGTGGGTGGTTCAGTCAGTTGAGCATCTGACTCTTGATTTTAGCTCCGGTCATGATCGCAGGGTTGTGGGATCAAGAGCTCCAAGTCAGGCTCTGCACTGAGTGTGGAGCCTGGTTAAGATTCTCTGCCCCTCTCACTTGCGTGCTCTCTCTGGGATACCTCGGTGGCTCAGTCATTTAACGGTCCAACTCTTGATTTTTGCTCAGGCCAAGATCTCATGGTTTGTGGGATCAGGTCCCTATTGGACTCTGTGCTGATAGCATGGAGCCTGCTTGGGATTCTCTCTCTCCCTCTCTTTGCCTGCCTTTCTCTTTCTCTCTCTCTCTCAAAATAAATAAATGAACATTTTTTTAAAAAGGGGAAAAAGGTATTCATTGGCACTTCTGAATCTAACCTTTTATCATTAAAGTGCAGAAAACTGATAGTTTTCTTTGATTTGCAGATAGCTTTGCAATTCCAAAGTCAACATGTTAGTGATATCTTTGCAATACTGGGGCAATCACGATGATTTTCCTCTCATCAGTATCTTTAACTTTGCATTCTAAGTTGATTTTAAACTGGGTGCAAGACAAAAGGAGCTCAAATAAATCATGAAGATTTGATCTTTCTCCAGTGGAAATTGTTCCTCAGTACATCATTCCTATAGTCTTATCAACCATCTTTTAGTAGAACACAGGAGCTTCTCAATTTATGAATGAGCTGTATATCAATTAATCAAAAGTTCATAGGTCAACTATTTGGAATTCAGAATGCAGTGATACTTTTTTTAGTTTCACACACACAGAATACTTACAATATTGTTGAATGTAATATAGTGAAATTAGAAGTAGTATGAAAGGAGGTGATTGTGTGAATTCAGGTTCAGTGTTTCAACTATACACACTCTTATAGCCACAGCAGTCTTGGATGTAGACCTCTAGCAATATTAAGTGTTTTAATAAAAGTTTGTGTACATACTATATAAAATAAAGATACTAGGCCAACATTTCTTGAGAGGTTGCCATTGAGCCAGGCCCTATTCTAAGTCTTTTTACGTACATTATTCCATTTAATCTTCACAAAGCTATGAGGTTGGTATTACAATTATCCATGTTTAACAAACAAGGAAACTGAGGCACAAAGAGATGACATAACTTGGCTGAGGAGAAGCTGAGATGTTATTCCAGGCAGTCTGCTTCTAGCATCTGCTCTTATCACTTAAACTTGCTTTCCAGGAGTGAGGCTAAATGCTCAAGGGTCTAAGATGAACAAAACATTGTTCTCTCCAGAAGCTTACAAAGGTGAGATGAATGAGCCACAAATTCTTGCACAGTACTGTAAGTACAGTACCAGACATATTAATATGGTGTGATGGGAGTATAAAAGGGAACATGTAACTCAGTCTGCAAGGAGCGCAAGAGACTCAGGAAAGCTTTCCCAGAGGAAGCAATATTTGAGTCCGCTCTAACCAAAAATCCATTCTATCTAAAGAATAGGGTGATGATTTTTATTCTCACTTTGTTCTGGTTGTAGGACAAATGAGACAACGCGGGGGGCCACTGACTTATCCCCAAGACTGGAGCCAGGAAAAGGTGTGACAGAGAAAATGACCTTTCTTATCAAGTCTGTCCCCAAACCAGGCTTAAATTAGTGTGTCTACAAGGTGTTCTCATGTTGGTAAGGGGACCCTGTGCCCACAGGTCCAGGTCCATGGACCTAATTAAGAAACAGATGAAAAGCAGAGGGCAGGATAAGAAAAGAGAAGCTTTGGGGTGCCTGGGTGGCTCAGTTGGCTGAGTGTCCGACTTCAGCTCAGGTCATGATCTCACAGTTCGTGAGTTCAAGCCCCGTGTCGGTCTCTGTGCTGACAGCTAGCTCAGAGCCTAGAGCCTGCTTCGGATTCGGTGTCTCCCTCTCTCTCTGACCCTCCCCTGTTCACACTGTTTCTATCTCTCTCTCAAAAATAAATAAAACATTAAAGTTAAGAAAAAAAAAAAGAGAGAGAGGCTTTCTCCAGATTTCTCCAAGAGCTAGCTGGGCCTATACGCAGATCAGATTTGACCTCTGACTCACACTCAGAATGAAGTTTGGGCTAAGTGATGGGTAGGGTCTCTGAGCAGATCTCTTCATTTTTCTCTGTCTTCTAGCCATCTTCAGCTGTAGATGCCTTTCAGAATTATAGTCTTTGGAATTTATGGACATTTTAAAATAAAGAATTAAGGGGGCACGTGAGTGGCTCAGTTGGTTAAGCATCCAACTTTATCTCAGGTCATGATCTCACAGTTTGTGAGGTCAAGCCCCACATCAGGCTCTGTGCTAAAAGGTCAGAGCCTGGAGCCTGCTTCGGATTCTAGGTCTCCCTCTCTCTCTCTGCCCCTCCCCTGCTCATGCTCTCTTTCTCTCTCTCAAAAATAAGTAAAACATTAAAAAATAAAATAAAGAATTAGGACTTTAAAGAATGACAAGTGGGGGCGCCTGAGTGGCTCAGTCGGTTAAGTGTCCAACTTCGGCTCAGGTCACGATCTCATGATTCATGGGTTTGAGCCCCACATCAGGCTCTGTGCTGACAGCTAGCTTAGAGCCTGGAGCCTGCTTTGGATTCTGTTTCTCTCATTCTCTCTCTCTCTCTCTCTCTCTCTCTCTCTCTCTCTCTTTCTCTCTCTCTCTTTCTCTCTCTCTCTCTCTCTGACCCTCCCCTGCTCATGCTGTCTCTCTCTCAGAAATAAATAAAACATTAAAATTTTTTAAATTAAAAAATGATAATAAATAAAAACATTAAAAAATTTTTTTAAAGAAGAATGACAAGTGGACTAATGAGTGGACTGATAAGCTTTTTGTCTCCCTAACCCCGCCTTTTAACTAACTTGGCCTCAAATAACTCTAGTAGATCTCTCTCTCTCTCTCTCTCTCTCTCTCTTTTTTACCCTTAGAGGAAAAGGAGAGTTTTTAAAAATAGCTTTAGCCTCTAGCCTGCCATCCAGCCTTAGAGGAGTCTAGGGAGTCTAGACAATGTCTTAGGAACCAGAGCCAGCTTTGCAGTAACTTGTGAATAAATAATGATTACAGCCTGTTGAATTCAGACTGCAAGCAAATGCCACTTTAGAGGGTCATATATATTACATCAAGTTATTATCCTCTGAATTTAGTTAACAGCGTAGAAATGACTTTTTCACAAGTCTCCTTCATTTCTCCTTTTTCCTATTACAGTAGAATGCCTTTTCTCCCTCCCCACCCACATTCTCCTCATTTGTTTTATTTCAGATCTCCCACATTAGCATGAATGATTTTTCTTACTAAAGCATCTTGGGCTAATGAAGTATAAAGTATACCAATCATTTTTTAGCATTAATAAAAGCCTCTTCAAATAAAGTAATGCCAAAACATTTTTTTTAGGATGCCCCTTTTCTTTACCAGTCTTTCTTTGAGATCTGGTAGCCTATCTACCTAGCAGAAAAATAAAGCCAGAAAATGTAACACTTAGTTTTTATTTTTTACTAATAACAAATTTAAATTATTGAGTACTTAGGTATGTGCCAGGCATTTGATAGATAAAGAAGCAGGTATCAACCCCAGTTCCTAAATTTAAGGAGTTATTATCAGACTGGAAGTTAGACAATTATACTCTGGGAGGAAAACTATAATGATGGAGGTATGCACAGAATAGGTGCATGGTAAATATTTGTCAGAAGAATAATCAGTATACAATTATGTCATTTGGATTTTTAAATTTTACCTCTTTGACCTTGGGAGGCATATTTTCTTCAGATGTACATTTGCAGTGATATGTACCTCACAGAGTTGTCAAGAAGACTCACCGAGATAAGAAAGCGCCTGGCGTGGGGCACCTGGGTGGCTCAGCCAGTTAAGCATCTGACTCTTGGTTTCAGCTCAGATCACGATCTCACTGCTTGTGACTTCAAGCCCTGTGTGGGGCTCACACTGGCACCATGGAGCCTGCTTGGGATTCTCTGCCCTACCCCGCTCTCATTCTCTCTGTTTCTCTCTTTCTCAAAAATAAATAAACATTAAAAAAATAAAAATAAAAAGTACCCAGCACAATGCCTGACACCCATCATGTGCTCGAAGAGGGTTTGTTCATGTGTTTATTCAGTCAATCACGGCTGCCTGTTTTCTTGTTTGGGCGCCATCATCAGACTGCGCCGCAGAGCACCCTTCCACAGACCTTTGGTATCTCCTACATTTCTTCCATTCTCAGCAGAGGAAGCAGGGCAAGAACCAGTGACCTGTGCTTCCTGACATCCCCGTCCAATGGCCTTGATATTCTTTGCAGAATCACAGCCTTTATTTTTTTAATGTTTATTTTTGAAAGAGAGAGAGAGAGAGAGAGAGAGAAAACACGTGGGGAAGAGGCAGAGAGAGAGGGAGACACAGTATCCAAAACAGGCTCCAGGCTCCACGCTGTCAGCACAGAGCCCAGTGTGGGGCTTGAACCCACTGATTGCGAGATCATGACCTGAGCCTAAGTCGGACACTTAACCACCTGAGCCACCCAGGTGCCCTGCCTTTATTATTTTTTTTTTAATGCTTATTTATTTTGAGAGAGAGCTTGAGCAGGAGAGGGACAGAGAGAGGTGGTGAGAGAATCCCAAACAGGCTCTGCACTGTCAATGCAGAGGGGTTCAAGGGTTCAACCCCACGAACCATGAGGTCATGACCTGAGCCAGAATGAAGAGTTGGTCACTTAACTGCCCCAGCTTCTTAGCCTTTAAAGTTTGAAAAAGATTCTAGGCAATTGCTAACTTCACAGTCATTATGTTGATTAGATTTTAATCCCAAATCAGTGATTTATATTATATCCAACTAGAAAAATAAGAGAGGTGTAATGAACTCATTGTGCTAGAAAATATTGCTCAGTGAGATGTTCAATGATATTTTTCAAATTCTATGTAAATACATTTATGGAGCATGGTGCCAGAAATTAGGGAAGAAACTGAAGTAGTTTCCTTGAATACAGCATTAGTCATTTTCTCTTTATTGGACATCATATACAGAATTATTTATTTATCTCTGTCATCATTGCTAAGATATTAACATACTGTATTTTCTTTTCAGTATAAAAATGGTTATAGATTTTCTATGCTATGAAATTTGGCAGAGTGCAAACTGAGAAATTCTAGAAGCATCTCATTTGTTATAGTGGAATTACCTTACCCATCTGGTAGCTTTTAGTTATGGTGGTAATTATTTTTTTGGTTTCTTTTTCCCTCTCTGTCTTCCTCCCTCTCTTTCTCCCCCTTCTCTATATAACAAAATGACATTTGGGATGAATTCATGTTAATAGGGCTAATTTTGTTGCTCGTGTCTGAGGCAATGTGTCTGACTCTGCGACTCCAGCTCTGCTGGTAGAGATTCCTGCTCCAGCTCTAGGGATTTTGCAAAGAAGACAGTTTCTAACCCCTTCTCTCCCAAAATGGAGCATTATGACTGTATTAGTTAGCTATTGTCACATAAGAAATTACCCCAAAGCCTAGCAGCTGAAGACAATATTACTGTATCACACAGTTGTTCGGGGACGGGAATCTAGGGGCAGCTTAGCTGGGTGGTTCTGGCCGTCATGATTTCATGACGTGTAGTCACACTGTCAGCCCGAACCACAGTACTCTAAAAGCGTGACTAAGCTATAGGACCCTCTGCCAAGCCCACCCACATGGCTGTGGGGAAAAGGCATTATTTAGTTCCTCATTCTGTGGATGTTTTCACAACGCCCTTAGGACATGGCACCTGGCATCTTGCAGAGCAAGTGATCCACAAGAGAAAAAGTGCAACCAAGATGTCGTCTATGACACACTCTCAGGAGTGATATCCCTTCTACCATATTCTTTTGACTGTACAGACCCATCCAGGACCACTGTGGGAGGAGACTAGACAGGAGTGTGAATATCAGGAGATGGAGAACACAGGGGGACATCCTTATTCAGGCTACCTCATATGTAAGCTCACCACCTTCCTCAGAATTTGAGACTGGTCTCCAGAGGAATGGTTTTAGTGACATGCTTCAGTAGTAGTGCTGTCTCATGGACCCAAGTGGCATCACTCCCTTTCCCAGCAGTTGGCTCATTGCATAGGCTCTCTCACTGGTTTATCTTTCTGCCCTGTGTTGATTTTAATTTCACATGTCTTACTGCCTTTCTGTACTTGGCACTGCTCAGGGTCACCACAGTACTCCCCATGTTTCATGGACTTTGGATTAAGTGAATAGAGTGACAGCCCCATTCCCTTCCGTCTCACGAGACACTTGAGACTCACGAGACAATACTCTTCCAAGGAGTATTCAAACACTGTACGTTAGTAGTTTCTCTCTGCTTCCCCAGACACCCAGCCACATGTTCTCATGACCCAGGATTTGCAGATGCTTGCTGTATTCCTACCAGGCCCTTCCATCTCCAGAAAAATGTGCCCACTCTGTAGCTTTTGAATTGATGAGGGAGGCTCCTCTAAACATTTTTTTAATGTTTATTTATTTTTTGAGCGGGGTGGGGGGGGTTTGAGGAGCAGAGAGAGAGGGAGACAGAGAATCCAAAGCAGGCTCCAGGCTCTGAGCTGTCAGCACAGGGCTTGAACTCATGAACCGCGAGATCATGACCTGAGCTGAAGTCAATGCTTAACCAACTAAGGCGCCCAGTTGCCCCTGAGGAAGGTTCCTCTAAATCCTTAGGAATCAGTTTCTTTCTTCTTCTTCTTTTTTTTTTTCTTTTTCAAGGAATGGGGTTTAGTCCCTTTTATGCTGTGAACCATGGTTTATTGCTCCCATTAGTGGCACAAGTATTGGACATTTAACATAAATCTCGCTTTACAGCCAAAACATTATGATGTGTTTAGTTTCCACGCTTGTACATTTATTCCCTCAGTTTAAGGAAAATGTCTATAAAGATCACTTTGTAATTCAGTATCCATTATGAGAGTACTTTGTAATTTTTTCCCATGATATTTTATAATCAACTTGGGAAATTCCCACTGTGACACAATGTAATGTGTTAAAAACCTAACAAATTACTTTTATAGTCAATATTTAAGGAATTTTACTCTCACGATGCATAGAATATGATACATATAAAAACACTTAGATAATGTACCATTTAGTGTTAGCCTTCTGGGTATCTGAAATTTTTCATTTCTCAAGTCTAATGAACTTTGAACTTTCTTTTTTCATTTTTTTTAATGTTTACTTATTTTTGAGAGACAGAGAGAGACAAAGCATGGGGAGGGATGGGGCAGAGAGAGAGGGAGACACCGAATTCAAAGCAGACTCCAGGCTCTGAGATGTCAGCTCAGTGCGGGGTTTGAACCCACAAACCATGAGATCATCACGTGAGCTGAAGTTGGACACTCACCCGACTGAGCCACCCAGGCGCCCCTGACTTTTAAAGTAGAAAGTAGCTACTCTTTGGTTATCCTTTTACATAATTTCCAATTATTCACTTAGGTATAAACTCTCGTTTTACTCATCTGTGATACTAACTAAAGAAATGAGAACAAACCTTGCTGTCCATCAGGAATTCCCCTGTCACTGTAAATTGAACTAGACTTTTCCAAGAACTCCCACCATTTCTTATGAAGTAAATGTGTGTGAGGTTAAACATGGATCTAAAATAATGACTAGGATTTTTGTAATGCTCAGGAAATTATACTGGTTGGTTTACTGATTTTCTCTCAATCTGATTTTCAAGAGCCTATGAGGGATTTTTTTTTTTCCTGTGGATTTGAATTAAGTTTTATAGTTCACTTTAAATATATATCTTTATGCTCTGACAGGGTTATGATAGCCTGGGGAGGAATCTCTTTGGTTTTCCTCACTGGTGAGTATATATAACCTCAAATGTGATGTTAATGTGGTTTTACATTCAATTTCTGCCCCCCAAAAATAATAAATTGTGGAGTTGGTTGATCCAGTGAGTATACTAAGTCCATTTATTTGAACACGCAATTATCATCTCACCAAAGCTAATCAGATTTTAAACATACTTTGTCAACTGTGCCCAGGAACCTACTGTCCTAGTGAAACAGAATTAATTTCAAACTGGCATAATGGGCTGAGCTTTCCAGCCCCTTCTAAACCTGCTGGATAGAGGTCATCCAAAATGACTCACCTCCTCACTCAGGGTTTTTAGTAGTCAACACGTCCATCTGCCAAAGGGCTCGATCAGGCAGATCCTCAGAGCAGAGTAAAAGTTATATGATCTTGATAAATAAATACTGTTAGGCTATAATTACTATATGTCAAGCCCTAGTTACTAGATAGCTTCAAATATTTGAGATGCCTGCCTCTCTCTGCCAGTATTTGCTGGTAAATATGTGACAGAACAATGTGCAGTTTTCCTCATGTTACCATGGTGGCATAATTGTAGTGTATTTAGTTGGTTGGCTGTGATCTAAAATACCGATTAACTTCCTCTCTGCCTCCATACTGAAAACAACACAGTAATCTTGATCTCGTGTTTACGTGGCAGTCTTCTCTAGTATTGCAAAGCCATGGACAGCACGTATCCTCCCTAGATAATTTGGGGCTTATTGTTGCCACCCAGCTACATGACGGCCAGAGGCGAAGAGATGGGTATCTGAACTCTATTAAAGGGATAGAATTAAGAATGACCAGCTGATATGTGTATCTTCTATGTTACATCTGGCTTCTCCAGTTAAGTACCCTTGAAAGTACAGGGTCTCTGCTGTCTTTGGGAGCTAAGGGGGTTATAGGAGCAGCTTCTTTAATAGTTGCCACTGCATCTATTACCTTGCATTGGCCATTCACACTGATGTCCCAGGTGTTGCAGAAACCTAATAGGACCCCAAGAAGGAAAAGTATTTAAAATAACGTAAAGATTTAAGGGAGGATAATATCAAATATAAAAACATTCTGCTAGCACCAGCAAGAGCAAGACCTGCCGGACAGAAATGAGGAGTCATATGACTTTTCCTTCAGTAAAGACATAGGGTTAGCAGTAAGAAAACGAAACAACCATAGGCCTTGCACACAAGCAAGAGTCACATTCAGAAAACATGGGGGCGGAGGGAGGGGGCAGTGCCTGGGTGCCTCAGTCAGTTGGGCATCTGACTCTTGATTTCAGCTCAGGTCATCTGTGCTGACAGTGTGGAGCCTGCTTAGGATTCTCTCTCTGTCTCTCTGTCTGTCTCTCTCTCTCCCCCTCCCTTCCTCTTTCTCAGTCAAAAGTAAATAAACTTTTAAAAAAGGAAAAATGTTTATGAAGCAGAAAAGAACCTAATCAGGCATAGATATCTCCATCACACTCATTCCCATAATCAGTGTTGGTAACATCATCTCCTCCAACCACTTCTCAAACCCACGAACCAGGAGATCATGACCTGAGCTGAAGTCAGACGGTTAGCATCTAACTCTTGATTTTAGCTCAGCTCATGATCTCACAGTTGTGGGATCGAGGCCTACATCTAGCTCCATGCTGAGTGTGGAGCCTGCTGAAGATTCTCCATCTCCCTCTGCCCCTACCCCCCTCAAAAAAAAAAAGAAAAGGTAATATAATGCAAAGCATACTCTCTATAGGATCTAGACCTTACCTACTGTAGGAGCTCAGAAGACTCAGGAGAGTTGAGTGTGGTTTGGAATAATCAGTAGGGCCATGAAGAGACATTAATTAAGTTCAAGAAAGGACAGGGTTTGTGTGCTTATATAAGAAGGGGGACAACATTCCAGGCAAGGGAAATAACATAAAGAAAACCCCAAATGCTCAGCATAAGACAAGTATTTCTCTGGAGCCATGAGGAATTCCAAGTCCTTTGACAGCTGATAAAAACCTTTTTTTTGGAATACAGAATGTCTGAAACGGATTGGATTCTCCTTGCTATGTTTATATTTTATTGCTAGGAAAACACATTAGGCACATGATTATCACAGCTTGGGGGACATGTTGCATATCTTAGTGAGTTGATGGCTAATTATACCATGCTGGGACCTGCTCAAAACTAACTTCCTCCTTGCCTCTGTTATGCAAGTTTTGATATTCTGATCATTTGCCAGTGATTACTGCCTACTGACCTAGAGAGTTTTCTCCCATATAATAAGGGGAGAAATTACCCATATCCCCATATGAAAATGGTAACATGAAGATATTTGTGCCTCTCTCCAAGATCGCTATTAAAAAATATTTGATTTGGTTTTTAATTTTTTACTGTTTCTTTTTTGATCAGATTCTTTTTTATCTTTATTCTATTGATATGATACATTACATTAATTGATTTTCAGGTGTTAAATTACCCTTTCACTTGTGGGATAAATTCTACTTGGTCATAGAGTATCCTTTTTATATGTTGCTAATTTGGTTTGCTAGTATTTTACTAAGACTTCTTTTTCTTTTTTTTTAAATTTTTTAAATGTTTACTAATTATTTTTGAGAGGCAGAAAGAGACAGAGCACAAGCAGGGGAGAGGCAGAGAGAGAGGGAGACACAGAATCCGAAGCAGGCTCCAGGCTCTGAGCTGACAGCACAGAGCCCCACATGGGGCTCAACCCCACAAACTGTGAGATCATGACCTGAGCCAAAGTTGGACACTTAACCGACTGAGCCACCTGGGCACCCTGAGACTTATTTTTCTCTATTCAGTCTCCCACTATGACGTAGAAATGACCAACTATGAATACACCAAAGTACCTTGCATATCTTAATTATCATCATTATTTTTAACAGCTTTTCACACTGGCTGCTGCTTTCCACAGTTTGCCAATCTTTAGGTAAAGTCAGCACATCAGGCCTTGAATAGTGGTCATTAAGTGTCAAGTAATCAATAAGCTAAATCTCTAACTCTGTTATGAATGCTGACATACTGTCAGCAATGCTAGGACAAAAACAGCGTGGAAAAGCGTCATGTTTTCACCTTGACAAGTAGATCCCAGTGAGCTAGCTACAGAAATGATGAAGTCGGGAAAATTGACATGCAGTGAAAGAAAACAACGCTTTGCTTTCCTACTGCAATTAGTCCTTGGTTCTTACTGGAGCTTTTATATTTTTTCCCAACAGTCAGATTCTGTCTCCACAACTCTTGTGATCTCACATGAAAAGAATGTCCTTAAACTCAGAATAATGCTGGGCCTCAGCCCTCAAAGGAATATATTAACAAGACAGATTGTTTTCCTGTTGCTGTGATTTAGAGTAAAATGGTTATTGAAAGTGGAAATTGGATATAATAAGATCCGATTGCTGAAAGAGTTATGTTAAAGGAAACAATAACTTGAGACTAATCCTGTATAATAACTCCATGTGGGAACATTAACTTCATAGATTGATTGGGATATTAAATAGCAGTTAATTTTGCCAAAGTCTAAGTCTTGTTCATATTGACTGAAGTCTTATATGAAGGAAAAATAACCACACAAATTTTGTGTAATTCAAAATGCCATGTGAGTTAATGTATGGAAAGCACTTAGTACATGATCTGGCACATAATATGTGCTATATAAATGTTTGCTATTTTAAATGATAGAGTATGGATTATTCTTTAACAAACTAAAGAATTTTTTCAAGTAAGTATACTAGTTCTTTTATGCCTTCTTTTCTTTGGAATTGAACTGTTTTGTTTTGTTTTGCTTTCTCCATTGTTCCATACCCGATTAGAGGTACATTTAAACAAACAAAACAAACACAAAAATAAAAAGAAAGTTAACTGGATTGAATTTACTTGAGGTTAGTAGGCTTAAATGGGCCCAAGTTAGTCTAAATTCCCAAACATTCTGACTAGTTACAAAGCCAGCAGACTGAAGACCTTTTTAATACAAACTTAGCTGATGATCTCCTTTTTTGTTCTGAGGATTTAATCACTTTGGTTAGTAATGAGAAGAGATGTTTTAATATTGTTATTATTTTTTTAATAAAGAAACTATAAGTCAGTACTTAATTAGCCTCTTATCTTACAAGGAAAGATTGCTAGATATAAACCTGCAAAAACAGTTCAGAAAGAAAAGATCCATGAATCTCACTGCAATAAAGATTTAAAACTTCTGTGCATTAAAACAAAAAACTTCCAGGGGTACTTGGGTGGCTCATTCAGTCAAGCGCCAAACTCTTGATTTCAGCTCAGGTAATGATCTCATGGTTTGTGAGCTCGAGCCCTGCATCAGGTTCTGCACTGACAGCAGATTCTCTCTCTCCCCACCCCCAAATAAATAAACTTTAAAAAATAAAAATTAAAAAAAAAAACTTCTATGCATAAAACAGACTTAAAACTATATTAATAAAGGGTGGATATTTTTAATCTTCTAAATAAATGAGACAAATATCAGCATTTCTACAAAAAAATAAGCAACGAATATAAGCAAAAAATTCAAAGGAAGAAATAGAAATGGCCAATTCACATGTTAGAAAAATGGTCAGACTCACTAGTTATTAATCAAAGAAATATTAAAATAGGTTACCATTTTCCCCTAGTGATGATGTTTTTATTATAAAACTTGATATTATCAAATGTACTGAGAAATAGGTATTCTCATATACCACTGGGACTGTAAATTGATACATCTTCCTGAAAGTTAACTTGGTAATAAGAATCAAGAGCTTTAAAGAGTTTATACCAATCACTTTTAGACACACTAGGTTGGCAAAAAATTAAAAGTCTGACCATACCAAGTTCTGATAAAGATAAGAAGCAGTGGGAGCTCTTATACATAGCTGATAAACACATTGGTGATTCCTTTGATATTTTATAATAATAAACATAAAATAAATAATACATAAAATATATTTTATCATATTGTATAAAATATATTTTATCGTATTGTATGTAATATATGGAGACCAAAAATATATGACCAAAATAATATAAAATATAATAATATAGAAATATAGAAATAAATATTTTTACAATAAATATAATAATAATTGGATATTCTCTTGATAAGCCAACAGTTCCATTTCTAAATATATACCCTAGACTAGGAACTCTTATTCCCATTTCACAAGAACACTGATAGAAGAATGTTCATAACAGCATTGTTCATAATAGCAAAAAAGCTGACAATAACTCAGATATCAATTTATAGGAAAATGGCTAGGTAAATAGTGGTACTTTCAAACAATAGAAATTTATAACCATAAAACTAAAAGAAGCACACTTAAATGTATCAACATTGATGAATTTTAGAAATCTAATACTGGGGACAAAAAAAGAAATATAACACTGAAAAAAGCAAATTATGAAAGAATGCAGTCAGTATGAAACCATTTTATAAAGTTCAAAAGCAAGGAGAAGTAATATATTGTTTAGGGACACAAATATGTGTTTTAAACTAAAATAATAACAAGGCGATAGAAAAAGAATTCCATATGGTAATTACCTCTTACAGGAGGAAGGGGGATGAGCTTCAACTGTTGTGTTAATTCTTCCTCTCTCAGGCTAAGTGGGAGGTTCATGGTATTTTATTATTATTATTATTATTATTATGCTTTATAACTCATCTATATGTATATTATTTTGTATATATCAAATATTTCATAGTACATTTTAAAGAGTTTATAGAGTTTGATTTCATAATCCCATTTTTAGAGATCAATCCAAAAATAATAATGAAAAAATAAGTGCAGGAAAAGTTTATCCCAATGGTGATATTAATCGTAAACCCAAACTGAAACAACCTACATATCATATCTTGCCTTGTTTAAGAGAGGATTTTTTTTTTTTACAAATAGTTTATTGTCAAATTGTTTTCCACATAACACTCAGTGCTCATCCCCAAAGTGCCCTCCTCCATGCCCATCCCCCCTCCCCCCCACATCCATCAGTCCTCAGTTTTTGTCAGCATTCAAGAGTCTCTCATGGTTTGCCTTAAGAGAGGATTTTTTAATGATTTTATTTATTTAAGTAATCTCTATACCCAATGTGAGGCTCTGACTCATGACCCCCGAGATCAAGAGTCACGTGCTCTACTGACCGAACCAGCCAGGCAACCCCAGGAAAGGATTTTTAAAGGCCTTAATAAATACATTCAGTGAGACAAAAGTTACTTAAAACTTGCTGAGAAATGAAAGTTTAAAGAAAGGAAGAAGGTGAGAGAAAGCCAGGAGTAAGGTTATTATGAACCATATAAATGATAAAGTCTCCTGTTCTCATTAGAGGTGGGCCACAAAGTTGACTCTGAGCTTCCAGTAACCAGGATAAAAAGGGAAACATGATTCATGGTGCCTTTAAAATAAGAGCGAGTCCACTGTTCTGATGGAAGCCAGAGAGAAATTTCTCCCCAGATTAACTGTGCAGGCAAGTTATTTAAATACCCTCTACCTATGTTTCCTTGCAACAGCTGTTAATAGAATGCTGTGAGGATTATATAAGTTCCCAGGGCAGCATCTGCCAACTAGTAATCACTCAAATATGTTACTGATTAGCCGTAATGAATGACATTCTCAAGAGTACTCTTACGGAAAACACTATCGTGGAAGTAGATATCATTAAAAGAAAAATGGAAAGGTAACCCTGGTCTCAGGTAGGAAGTCCTCTCAACAATAGGACAGTGTTGTGAATTAATTTTCTTATGTTTTGTCTATTCTCACTCAATACCTATTTATTAAGCACATCTTTTATGCAAGTTTTCTGTCTGGTCATATATGACCAGGATATAGGATTCATTAAGTGGTGTTCTGCTTCAGCCAGTCTAATTTTGAAATCATTCTAATGTATTGAATAATAAATAAAACTTGTTGCATTTGTTTTTTCTGCTTTCCAAATGTGAAAGTATTAGTCAACAATCAAAGGCTGACCAAAAGCAATTATAATTGAAAAGAACAGTGAGAAATAGTAATTGAACTTCATTAAAACCTACAAAGAACAGAATAATCAATTGAGGTTTTTAGCTTCCTGGAAAGTGATATCATGGTGATAAAAATATTAATTGCTACATTTATTGAATGCTAATTATGCACCAAATTCTTCTAATTTCTTTACATATATTACTTCATTTAATCCTTACAACACTTTGAGGTTCTGAATATTATTTCCTTTTTTTTTTTTTTTTTTTGGTAGGAAGATTTTGAAGCCTTAGAGGGAATGAGCCACTTACCTAAAGTCACACCAGCAAGTATAGGTTCCAGCCAGGATTCGGATCCAGGCCTTGCTGATTCTGAAATCCTTGTTCTTAGTCACTTTAATATATTACTTTTTGTCAAATAAAACCAAAACTTATCTTGAAGCCCATTGTTCCAGATCTAAAATGTTTTTCCCCAACACCCTCAGTCAAATATACCCTGATTTTTATTATCTTATAATAAGTTTATGTATCGGTCTTGTTATCTTCTTGGTTTTGACTATCAGACTGAAAGTTAACCTTCTTCTGGTCTATGTGATTGATACTCATGTTGTTTAGTCACTTCATTTGATCACCACCCTGAACTTAAAATACAAAAAAATTAATGGAAAATATCCTTAGTTTTGAAGTAGAAAACTTCAACAGTTTAGTTTGGTAACCTATAATTTCATGGTCCTAGACTCTAAGGATTGTTTTGGCCCTTGCTGAGGATGCTGAACCATGTTGTGTCCCTTCCAAATTGTGGGCTTCTTCCTCAGCTTGCCAGTTAGCCAAAAGACAACTATATTAGTGTTGACAGTGAAGATGCATCTTATATTTAATGATCAAGAAAATTCAGGCTCCAGGCAATTTGACCTAGCGCTCTCTGATGTTCCCTGCCAACTGTAGGAATGGATTTCCCATTCAAACTGTGAAGTGTGAATGTCATGGTCACTCAGTGCGACTGAGTTTAGAGTCGAGAACATTGCCTGTAATTGTTTTTCCCTTTAGTGCACCTGAGTTGTCCTCAGACTTCTGGTAGGAGCAGCAGTGGCATGGGAAAGATCTCAAAAGACAAATACTTGGGATGTCTGGCTGGCTAGGTCAGTACAACACATGAATTTTAAATTCAGGGTCGTGAGTTTGAGCTCTATGTTGGGCATAGAGATTACTTTAAAAAAAAATCAGAAGACAAATACTGTCATGTTTAAAAACATAGATGTGTTCAGCTCAGTGGCTTGAGATTACTCTGTATTACTTGCATTGTGCAGTCAGAAACTAGAAGAAGCCTATCAAGAAAATTATCATTCTGAAATATTTGTATAAAGGCCAGATTTACCCTGTGGGACAGACAAAATCTCCTGAAAGATAATTGTATGAAAGAAAACAAGGTTGAAGTTTACATTTGTTGGAATATATTAACTTTGGAAATCTTTAATAAATTAAGATCCACCTGCAGATACTGATTTCTTTTTCGTTTTATAATCTTTAAAATTCTTTTTTTGGGGGGGGCACCTGGGTGGCTCAGTCAGTTAAGCGTCCGACTTCGGCTCAGGTCATGATCTCATGGTTTGTGGGTTCAAGCCCTGCATCAGGCTCTGTGCTGACAACTAGCTCAGAGCCTGGAGCCTGCTTCAGATTCTGTATCTCCTTCTCTCTCTGACCCTCCTCTGCTCACGCTCTCTCTCTCTCTCTCTCAGAAATAAATAAAACATTAAAAATTTTTTTAAAAATTCTCTCTTTTTTTGGCCTTTGTTCATAATACATGTTTTCTTCTCTTTCTGGCTTCCCATATTCTTAAATCATTTCATCTAGATATATATAGACCATCTGCCCTTCCAAAAAGATATTCTTTCTCTCAACAAGGGGCAGGGGTGAGAACAAGAGGCACGATATGGAAAGAAAGCCAGGAAAAATCTTGTGGACAGTTTTCTGGCACCTCTTCTCTGGCCCCTCTTTGCAACCGCCTGGGGAACAACAGGGAGCCAACAGCTTGTATCCATTTGGGAAAGTGGCAGTGGCTACAGAAGAGAAAAATACTAGGCCGTTCAGCTCTCTTCCTAGACAGAAAAACAAAGCAAATGGTGGATGGTGTGTGGGAACGCACACATTCTGTGTCACGGGAACAAATAGATTGGAATTTCTTACCATTGACGTGGAACCTAAGAGGCTGTATCTATGTTTGAGTAAGTAAAATGCAAGCTAGTCATTTGAATTGCTTCCAAATACACAATTGGAAGCTCTCTACATTGTGATAATTTTGGAATAACCTATGTCTTTCCCCAAAGACAGTCTCATGACCTGGAGAATTACATGCACGCTGTGCTCTCAGAGTTGCACCCACAGGATTTTGCAGACTTAATATATATCCTTCATCCCAAGAGCCATGTGATGTCTAGCTGTAACTCTTGAAAACATAATCTCAGCGAAGGACCTTGAGAAACTGCCCTTGAAGCTCCCTAGCCTCAACATAGGAGGTCTCCACCTAATAAATGTTGAATGAGTAGCACATTAGCTCAAGCCAGTTCCCATTAGCAGTTTGTATGTAAAGACAAACTGCTGTCTCCCACCTCTTCCAGCTGTGTTTAAGACCTCAGAAATAAGGTAGTCTTGCTTCAGAAGAGCCTAAAAATATAAGAGGAGAGGTGCTGCCCCAAATCAAATTACAGAGGAGGTAGTAACTTTGAAGTGGGCCAAATTTCCTGGAGTGGAATTTTATAGTTTATTAGGCCCTTTCAGGTTCCAACCACACCTTCGTTATTCCACATATAAATAATAACAATAATAATAATAGGAAGTCACTGCCCAAAGTCAAGTCTGAGTTTTCAAAAGAACATTAATAAAAAGTCTAATTTGAGCATGAGAATTGTTCCTTGGAAATCTCTACTGGAAATTGTCTTTGAAAATCACAGAGGTGAGGCTTTATGCCCCAGTGGAGAGCGGTCGAATATAGCTTGCTGGAGCAGGCGGCCGCTGCTGCACACCTTGTGAACGAGAAGCATTTCACCCTTGAGTCTGTCTTGTAGGCTACAGCTTCAGACTCCTCTAATTCAGATATGTGGACTTTCTCCATCGCTCCATCCAATCTCACAGAGAGAGATGCAGTGAGCACCCTAAATTGGTAAAACCTACCTAGGGGAGCAGGGGCCACAGCTCTGTTTCACTTGCCTCTGGAAGCCTGTCAATCACTTGTGCTTCTCCAGCTTCTGCCTGGCGTCACCTTTCACTGAAGATCTAATTTACACATTGCAGAAAGTATTCCCATTTGCAGAAATTTCATCAGTCCTCTGTGTTGTTTCTGGGTGGTAAATTGAACCATAAATCAGACTTAAATTGAATCCTGGAAACTTTTGATATTGTCAAAAATTAATCAACAAAATGAATCAGCTCTGTAGAAGTGATTGGAGTAACAAGAAATGAAGGATTGAGTAGTTGAGTTTATTTTTTGTTTGTTTTATTTTATGTTAGAGAGAGAGAGAGCGAGCAGAGCGCGAGCAGGGGAGTAGCAGAGAGATGGAGACAGAATCTGAAGCAGGCTCCAGGCTCTGAGCTGTCAGCACAGAGCCCGACAGGGGGCTCAAACCCACGAGCAGTGAGATCATGACCTGTGCCAAAGTCAGACGCTTAACCAACCAACTCCCAGGCCTCTTGGTTTTATTTTTTTATTTTTATTTTTTTATTTTTTATTTATTTCTAGGAGAGAGAGAGAGAGCGCGTGAGCAGGGGAGGGTCAGAGAGAGAGGGAGTCACAGACTGAAACAGGCTCCAGGCTCTGAGCTGGCAGTCAGCACAGAGCCCGACGGGGGGCTTGAACCCACGAACCGCGAGATCATGACCTAAGCGAAAGTCGGATGCTTAACCAACTAAGCCACCCAGGCGCCCCCCAGGCCTCTTGGTTTTAGAAAAGAGGTCTTCACCTAACACTGATGATGTCGATTTCTTTGGAAATAGATTTACTTCTCACTTAAATATGACTAAGCCTCATGGCTGTATTAGTTTATCCAAAACAGTGCTGTCCTGTAGAATGGATATGTACATTGCTTAGAAGGATGAAACAGTGTGATATTGAGATACAGTCTTTGGAGCCATACAGAGCTGCATTTGACTCCCAGTTCTGCCATATGGAACTTCCTGTTGCCTTGATTTACTCATCTGTAAACTGGAGCTGATAATATCCACTCTAGTGTTGTGAAGTGATTAGATGAAGGAATACATAGGTGAAGTTTTTGGCGCATAGCACCTGCTCAGTAAATGGTCACTATTGCTAAGATGTAGTTCTTGTGTCCTGTTCATTGATACAGTCCCACTAGTGAGGATATGAATGTATAACAACTTACCAAGCTAACTGAGGAAATAAGAATTTCACTCTTGACTAACTGCTTCCTTATTTTGTATCTCATACTGAGGACAGAAACTGAATCTTCTTCTGTCCTGTACTTCACAATGACCATCACAGTGCTAGAAAACCAGTAGACATTCAGGAAATATTTGTTGACATGATCTTACTTAGCAATGTCTTGTGTCTTTCTATACTCCTCTTATGAGAACAGGATTATGCCCTGCCACATAAGAATCTTAAGTTTCCTGGTAACTTATCTTCCAGTAAAAGTATGGGGATATTTTTACCATCTTCAGATTGTTTTACTTTCTGGACCCATCTTTACCCATTTTGTTCTTTATGCATTTTAAGTGTCACCAACCACTGCAGCTGGCACAGAAATAACACAGAAATGTCTCCATTTTTAAATGAAAATCTTAGTTTTTCAGATATTACTGAAATTAACTAGAAGTCCTTTATGCTTAACCTTTCCATCTGCATATTTAAATACATTTAATGAGTTTTTCAGTAGTTTTGTAATAAATAAGCATGTCTAATTAAGGCAGCCCACACCATGCATTTTTTCCAAGCTCTAGTGATGGCCTAGCATTTGATTACCATTTTGGGGAAAACCTGAAAATGCATTGCTTTTCTTTGAAATCCTTAAAGGTTTGAGTATATAACAATATTAAGGGTGAGTATATTACAGATTGAGGAGTCAATATGACTTTATGAATGTACAGTTGAACAAATTTATAATAATTAGCTTTTTTTCAGTTTTTTGGGTTTTTTTACAGTAATTGGCCTGTACAGATTTTCTACTTCTTGACTCAATTTTGGGGGAAGGTGGGGTAGTTAGTATTTTTCTTTATTTTTTTTAATTTTTTTTTAAATGTTTTATTTATTTCTTAAGAGAGAGAGACAGCGTGAGCAGGGGAGGGTCAGAGAGAGAGGGAAACAGGCTCCAGACGAGATCATGACCTAAGCGACTCGGACGCTTAACTGACTAAGCCACCCAGGTGCCCCTGTATTTTTCTTAAAAATCCTCCATTTCTTGAGACTTAAGATCATAGCATAAACTTACAAAATGAATTCATCTTCAATGTCTGTATTTTTTGTTGCATACAATTTGTCATTTCTATTTTGTGCATTAGGATTTTCTCTTTCTTTTTTGATTAGGTAAACTAAAGTTTTATGAGGACATTTCAGGCAACCAGAAGATCACCTTTGGCCATATCTTCTCAGTTTTATTTATCACGTTCCATTCCCATTCATTTCTAATAGCACGCAATCACAAGTTTTGTGAAAGTTCCTTAGGAGTTTTGTGTCTGTGACTTCCATAGATATCCGTCACTAATTTCTAGTTTCTGGCATTTTCGCCACTGTCTGAGAACACTTCCTTATCACTCTCTCACCTCCAGTGCTTAGTGCCAGTCTTCCTATCCAAGGGCTCAGTGAGCTTCTGCTAGGGTTCTCCACCACTTCCTGGGAGACTGCACTGATTTCCCAAAGGGCAGGGGGATTTGAGAGTCAGGTTTGCTAAATTCCTTCAATCTCATCCCATCTGCTCCATAACTAGTTGCTGTTCCTCTAAGTGGGTGACAGGTAGATGGTCTTCTCTAGTTTGAGTCCTGGGGGAAGATTCCCCTCGTTTGTAACTGCTTACTGATTATAATAAGTACTGGGAGGGAATAATTAGCCTTTAAGTTACCTCTGAGGACTGAGAAACGAGGCCATGGATGGCCCATAGAGCACTTACTGCCAATATTATTGCTCATGGATTGGAATGGAATTTTAACATTGTTTTTACCCTCACAAGGATGCACCTGCTCTGTAAGGTGTACGAGGTGTTACACCAGCTGTGTCTTATCCATGAAGAAACCAAAGCCCAGGGTAGTTGGGTGACTTTCTGAAGTCATAAATAGTTAGTGACAAAGGTGGAAGGAGAACGCACATCTTCTGTTTCTGATTAATTCTTTCAAATCTCAGTGAAAATTATACTTCAAAAATGCAGTCTCCACAGCCATCAACTATTTTCTGCCATGTAACACAGTTGATCATTCCACATTCCATGTCAAAATACTTTGCGTTTGACTCCAAGAACACTCTTTCTGTTTCCCTCCCAGTTCGAGCGCCATGACCCTGTGGATGGGAAAATTACTGAGAGGCAGTTCGGTGGCATGCTGCTGGCCTACAGCGGGGTGCAGTCCAAGAAACTGACGGCCATGCAGAAGCAGCTCAAGAAGCACTTCAAAGAGGGAAAGGTAGGTGTCTCTGTTCACAGGAAGAAAAGGAACTGTGGGAAGGCACTAGCATAGGTGCTAACAAAATGAGAGTGTCATGAAGCAAATATTATAACTAATCTTTCATACTTGAAGAAAAATGAGTAGCAGATGAGGAGGAAGGGAGATTCCAGAATAACCCCCTAGGTTTCTTGTTCAGGCAAAGGGTGGCACCATGAACTAAGTCTGAGAAATTAAATAGAGAAACTGGTTTACAGAGGAAGATACAGACTTTAGTTAGGGATATCTTCAATTTAAGATACTGTGGACCATCCAATCAGAGATGAGTAGCTGGCACTTGGATATTCAGATCTACTTCAGATGACTGAGATAGGTTTGGGAATTATCAACACACTATTTGAGTTAAAACCATGAGATTGCCCAAGGAGAGTATTATACAGAAAAGACCTGTCCTTCTTTGGCCAGAGACAAAATCAAGTGGAACACTTAACATTTAAACAGCACAGGAAGGAGGGGCGCCTGGGTGGCTCAGTTGGTTGAGCATCCGACTGCAGCTTAGGTCACAATCTCACCATTTGTGAGTTCGAGCCCCACTTTGGGCTCTGTGCTGACAGCTCAGAACCTGGAGCCTGCTTCAGATTCTATATCTCCCTGTCTTTCTGACCCTTCCCTGCTCACACTCTCTCTCTCTCAAAAATAAATAAACATTAAATTTTTTTTTCAATAAATTAATTAATTAATAATAAACAGCACAGGAAGGAAATGATTAGAGAAAGTGGTGCAATCAAAGCCAAGGAAGTAGAAGGTTCATGGACTGGGGGCGGGTAGTGGGGAGTGTGTGTCTGTAATGTCACATGGCACAGAGAGAGTCCAGTAAAGTAAGAGGATAAACAGTCATTGGCTTTAGTAAAATGGTAATAATTGATGACTTTTGGGAGAACTGTTTTATTAAAGTGGAGGGCATATTAGGATGGGAAGTAAGATCAACAATAGCCAAAGTATGGAAAGAGCCCAAATGTCCATTAGTGGATGAATGGATAAAGAAGATGTATGAATATATATATATGTATGTATGTATGTGTATATATATATATGTAGATACATACAACGGAGTATTACTCAGCAATCAAAAAGAATGAAATCTTGCCATTTGCAGCTACCTGGATGGAACTGAAGCTATTATGCTAAGCAAAATTAGTCAGAGAAAGACAAATATCATATGACTTCACTCATATGAGGACTTTAAGATACAGAACAGATGCATATAAGGGAAGGGAAGCAAAAATAATATAAGAACAGGGAGGAAGACAAAACATAAGAGACTCTTAAATATGGAAAACAAACAGAGGGGGGTGCCTGGGTAGCTCAGTCGGTTGAGCATCTGTCATGATCTCACAGTCTTTGGGTTTGAGCCCCGCATCAGGTTCTGTGCTAACAGCTCAGAGCCTAGGGCCTGCTTCAGATCCTGTGTCTCCCTCTCTCTCTGCCCCTTCCCTGCTCATGCGCTGTCTCTCTCGCTCTCTCTCAAAAATAAAAAATAAACGTTAAAAAAAAAAAGAACAAACAGAGGGTTACTGGTGGCGTTCGGGGAGGGGGGAAGGGCTAAATGGGTAAGGGGTAGTAAGGAATCTCTCCTGAAATCATTGTTGCACCATATGCTAACTAACTTGGATGTAAATTAAAAAAAAAAAAAAAAAAAAAAAGAATGGAAATAAGGAAGCAGAGAGAGAGAGGAAGAAAATGAAGAGGGAAGAGAGGGTCTCCAGAAAGAAGGAAATAGACTGTGTTAAAAACTCTAAGGCAGAATATTATTAGTCTGCTTGGGCTGCTACAACAAAACACCACAGACTGGGTGGCTTCACCAACAGACATTTATTTTCTAATAGTTCTGAAGGTTAGAAGTCCATGATCAGAGTGCGGCAAATTAAATTTCTAGTAAGGGCTCCCTTCCTGTCCTTTGGACAGCCGCCTTCTGGCTGTATCCTCACATGGCCTCTCCTTGGTTGTTTGGAAGGTGCTAGAGAACGAGAGCACAAGAACACGCATGCACACTGCTCTCTGATGCATCTTTTTATAAGAACACTAATCCTCTCGGTTCAAGGCCCTGCCCTTATGACCTTGTTTAACCTTAATTATTTACTTAGAGGCCCCACCTCCTAATACGGCCACAATGGGGGTTAAGGCTTCAATGTAGACGTTTTGGGGGGTCATTCAGCCCGTAACAGAAAACACAAAGGTCTAGCATGTGAGGAACCAAAAGGGGACTATTGTGGTTGGAGCATACTAGCAAGGAGAATGGCCTGAGATGAGGTTTGAGAGGGAGATGGGGGCCCGCCGATGCATGGAGCCAGTTTGGTGGAATGGGAAGTTCTTTAAAGGGCTGTGAGCAGGGCACCTGGGTGGCTCAGTCGGTTGAGCATCCGACTTCAGCTCAGGTCATGATCTCAGAGATCGTTGCTTCGAGCCCCACATCAGGCTCTGTATTAACAGCCAGCTCAGAGCCTGGAGCCTGCTGTATCTCCCTCTCTCTCTGACCCTCCCCTGCTCATGCTCTCTCTCTCTCTCTCTCTCTCTCTCAGAAATAAATAAAACATTAAAAATAAATTTAAAAAATAGAGGGCTGTGAGCAGTGAAATGACATGGTTGTGTGCAGGTTTAAATAAATGACTCTGGCCACTTTATGAAAAAACAATTTGGGAATGAGCAAGTATAGAAGCTGAAAGGCTGATACCTAAGATTATTAGAGAATTCAGGGAGAGATGATTGAGCATTTTTTGAGCAGCACTGCAATCAGAGACCATGAGTTTGTAGCGGTGCAGTACTCAACCCTGCTCTCTGATACCTTTCCACACCAGCTGCTTTCCACACCAGTGTAGGAAGGAGCAGATGGTAGAATTGAGTCAGCCTCTGGAGTTTTGCCAGGGCATGGGATGGACAGACTGAAGCAGAAATCAATTAAAAGGCGTACCTCTTAAAGATCACATATATACACACACACCCCACAATGCCAGATCTCGTTCCCAGCCCAGTACCCTTTCCGCTGGACAATGATTACCATGTGGCCATGAGCAAGGAAACTGACCCAGCACTAAAGATGTTCCCTTCCCTACACAGCAGGTGTTCCCTCAGTTATGAGGGAAGACTCATCACTAACAGAAAGTGACGGAGGACAATGTTCTCTCCCAGAGACAGCTTTTACAGTGTTTAGTACCCAGCTCATATCTGTTGGAAATTGTAATTCAGAAAATCGATCGCAGGTGTTTAGATGGATTTTTAGTCTCTATGCTGGAAGCACTGTGTTTGTGTTAGGAAACAGTCTTTTCTTTTTACCAGACTAATTTTTAAGTAAGTTTGGTCCAGACATTTTTTTGACCTTAAAATAATTATCATAGGCTAATTCATGTTTTATTATGAACTTTTTTAAAGCAATAAATTGGGTGTTGGAGACCTCTCCCTTGAAGGAATAGAGTAGCTTTAGCAGGAGTTAATTTGGGGCCTGGAGACCTTGCAAAAGAGCTCTGAATCAGAAGGACAGATTTTGTCAGATGATGAAAATCTGGGCTGCTAAATTACTTCTGGCCCTGAATTTCCAGGCTGCTGTAGCAAGGAGATTGAGACTGATTGTCCTCTCATGTTGATTGGTTTGTGAACATAGCAATTAACTAAAATGAGCAATAATGAAGGGCCTTTGCTCCTAAGGGTAGCAGTCTACCTCTCTAGGACCATGTCTCATTAAAGGGGAATCACCATCTGCTTCTTAATTGGTTCTTTTATTCCACTTTGGATTCATTAACATGAAAATGTGAGTTTTCATTTGGCTCACGTTAATCATTTTTCTGTGTGGGATTCTGCACAAATTATCAATCCAGACCTAAAAGATGGATGGTCCTAGTGGTGGCATTACATAAATATTTGTATATTGCTTAATGACCATGCAATGTTTCTCGGCCTTTCCCATTTTTCTTTTTCTGTCTTTCCAATGGCCTTGTTAGATCTCATCTTACCTTTGAGAATACTGAGACGGAAGAGAAAGAGAAATTAATGACCCACCCAGAATCTGGACTGAAATCCAAAGCTTTCAATTCCAGATCTTGTCCTTTCTGTACCAGAGTTCTAACCATACCCTTTCTCGAAAGCAGCGCTTCTCAGCCCCGGTCACCCAGCATCGCTTGGGGAAGTTTTTCAGAAATGTGATTGTTGGGGCCCTCTTCAAACTGACTAAATCAGAAGTTCAGTGGGTAGGTCCAGGCATCAGTGTTTCTGTTTGTTTGTTTGTTTGTTTTATTTCTGAGAGAGAGAGACAGCATGAACCGGGGAGGGTCAGAGAGAGAGGGAGACCCAGAATCTGAAACAGACTCGAGGCTCTGAGCTAGCTGTCAACATAGAGCCCGACGCGGGACTCGAACCCACGAACCGTCAGGTCATGACCTGAGCCAAAGTCTGACGCTTAACCCACTGAGCCACCCAGGCGCCCCCAGGCATCAGTGTTTCTTAAAAGGCTCCCAAGTGATTCTCATGTGCTCTTCTGCTCTTGAGTCACTGCTTCTGTGCACTCCGTCGGCGTCTCTAGCTTCTTTGTCCCTGAGTAATAGCTGGATGGATTAGGGAACCTGACATGCTGAAAAAATTACTATATTTGTGCTCTGTCATGTTTCGTTTTTAACAAGGTCAGTTTTCATTTCTTTCTTCCTTTTTTTCTTTTAAATAGGGAACATGTTTTGTTTTGGCTTTATTTTAAAAATTAGCCCTGAGGCTCT
Organism: Hyaena hyaena; assembly: GCF_003009895.1. Taxonomy (NCBI): domain Eukaryota; kingdom Metazoa; phylum Chordata; class Mammalia; order Carnivora; family Hyaenidae; genus Hyaena; species Hyaena hyaena. Next base: position 184,994 of record NW_024081164.1, read on the forward strand.
TGAGTGGCTCAGTCTTAAGTGTCTGACTCTTGATTTTGGCTCAGGTCATGACCTCAGGGTCAGGAGATTGAGCCCCATGTCAGGTTCTGTGCTGAGCGTGGAGGCTACTTGAGATTCTTTCTCTCCCTCTCTCTCTCTAAAAAAATTAAATTAAAATTAAAAAATAAAATTAAATAAATAAAAAAGTAAAAATTAGTCCCTATCCTCTACCAGATTTTCCCCATTTCCTTCAATATCCTTTTTCCTGTGAATAATTCTTCTGGACCAAATCTGACTCAGCTCTAAAATGTGCTTATTTTCCTTCCTCCATGTTGTCTACTTCTCCTTATTAAAAGAAAAACAGGGTTTTTTGAGACTTTATAAATGTAATTCACAGGGATGGTTCTCTCTGCTTGAGTGTGCAGAAGCTGCAAATTTTAATTATTTAGCAAATCCACTTAAGGCTGAACTGAAAATTACATTTAGTTCAATGTCAGACATTGCTTTGTGTGAGACACTAAGCCAGGTGCTGTGAGAAAGATAAAAGATAAACATCATCTATCCTCAAGAAACATATAGTCTCTAGTAATTTAGTAAGAAAAAGTATACATATATATATATATATATATAATCACACAACTATATAATTTCATATTCAGTATTTATTGAGGACCCACTATGTGCAAAGCACTCTTATAAATACTAGGAATACAGTAATGAGCAAAATCAAGTCCACCACATAGCACTTAACATTCCTAGCGTAGGGAGACAGATCATAAATAATTATAATACAAGGCAACTGACTTGACTTTGAGCCTCTTAAGAGCAATGTCCTACTCATCTTTGCATGTCCACCATATATTGAGTGCCCCATAGGCAAATGTCTGTCAAATGCATTGATAAATGTATTAAGTACCCTAATAAAGCTATGAGACTTTTTGAGAGCACCAGTAAAAAGACTAGAACCACCAAAGAGATTCCTGGTGGTGATACAATTTGAACTTGGCCTGCTTTTAAGCAGGGTAGGATTTTGACAAGCAGAAGTTTGCTTTTGCTACATGTTTCCTCTTAGATCCCTATCGTCAACAACCTTCTGTCTATATCATTCTTATTATAATGCTACAAGCCATTATGCAGGGTTGGCGCTTAATCAGTTATAATAAAACTATTAGATTATTAACTTGGCATATAATCTGTAGATAATATTCATGTGGGCTCTCCTATTCACTTATTTTCACAGCTATTTGAGAGTTGAGCCAGATTGTGGTCATCATGGAATATCAGATTCTAGAAACATGGCTGCTTAGCACTTGAAAAACTCTGACTCCACTTACTAGGTGCCCATCAAAACCAATGTGCCGTAGAGCACCTGAGGCACAGCCACTCAACTAAAAAGACTAGAAACTCTATTGATTAGCTTTGTTTTACTGATTAGCTCTAAAAACTGGAGTACTAAGCTGTGAATGACTATTAAGAGAATTTATGAACTTTTTCTCTATTATATTTCTAGTTTTCCCCCACAATTAGTTTCATACACTTCCAAGGTATATCGAAGGTGTACTTGCTCCTCTTTTCTATTCCTGAAGGTCCTACACAAACCAGAGAGGAGTGTATAGTTCAGAGCTTAATCACATAAACTCATTACGATTGGTTCTGTGGTAATGAGCTGCCAGCCTACTAAGGACTCAACATACCATTTACTGAGTACTTGCTGTGTAGTAGGCATTTTATCTGTCTTCTCCTTAATGATCACATCCTGTTTGGGGGCTAGATTCCCCATTTTTCAGATGAAAAATACTCTTCAGAGCCTTAGTTATTTGCCTGAAATCACACAGCATCTTAAGAGGTGGCACAAGGATTCAAAGTCAAGACTGTCTTATTCCACAGTCCATAGTCTTCCTGCTAATGAGCCTATTTAATGCTACTCCTTATTCTCCTTGATTTGAATAAGCACAAGGGTTTGGGGGAAATAAGAAAACTGGTGTATTGCTAGACTCTGGCCTGTGGTCTCTCAGGGAGATGGCTAAAAATGTAATCTATGGAATCATTTTGTGGAAGAACTGGAACATTAGGCTAAGAAGTTGGGTTTATCCATTTGGCCTTAGAAATCACTGATATTTTGTGAGTAGGAGGAACGAACACATAAAGAAAGTGATGTTTCAGGATGAGTAGATATTTGTAGAAATGTAAGTAATAGAAATGGTGTGATTTCCCCCCAGGCAACAGCTGTAGAGAAATATGGGGTTTGCAATGGGAAGATGCTTTATTGGAGCCAGGAGGGCATAGTAACACCTGTGAAAGAAAAACCAAGAAATTGGTGACAGTGACCACATGTAGGGAGGGAGATTGGAAGACAAGGGTAGAGGAAGAACTGCTTTGTACTGTTCATATATTACTATTCATAGTATTTACCTATTACCTCCTGTAAAAATAATTAATTTTTTTTTCGAAAAAAGCAGAAGACTGAGCAGATGATAAATAAGATTGGTGCAAGGCATAGCATATAAGAAGGAGAAAGGAGACTATTTTATCTTTTCAGTGGGCCATAGAACGAATTCAGGCAATTGAATTGATTCCTGGCAGATGGACTTCCTATGACTGATTAAAAGACAAGGCAGGGAAATCATATTTGACAGTGGGTTTACCCTCAGCCACAGCCTGTCAGCATGAGATATCTGGTGTAGACAGCCGACTCCTGAGGAAGCCAAATTTCCTTACCCCTCTTTCTACTGCAACTGCATTTTATTTGGTTAACAATTTTATTGAGGTAGCATTTATATACCATAAAATTCACCTGTTTCAAGTGAACAATTCAGTGACTTTTAGTGAATTTACAAAGTTATGCAGTCTTCACTGCAATCCAATTTTAGAATATTTTCATCACCCCGAAAAGATCTCTTCTGCTAGCTTGCAGGTAGTCCCCGTTTCTACCCTCACCTCAGACAGCCATACACCTTTTTTTCTGTCTCTACAGATTTGTCTCTTCCGGATATTGACATAAATGCATTCATAACATAATATAGTCCTTTGTGTCTGGCCTCTGTTACTTCTCGTCATATTGTGAGGTTTATCCCTACATACTGTTGCTTGTATTCATTGCTGTGTTTTATTGCTGAATACGGTAACTAGTATTCCATTGTATAGATGCACCACATTTTGTCTACCCATTCATTGTTGAACATTTGAATTGTTTCCAGTTCCAATTGTTTCGGCCATTGTAAATAAATGTAATAAATAAAGACCTTGTGTACAGGTCTTTATGTGGACCTATCTTCATTCCTCTTAAGAACATTACTAGGAGTAGAATGGCTGGGTTGTATGGAAAAATTGAGTTTAACAAAAGCACTGAACTGTTTTCCAAAGTAGATGTACAGTGTTACATTTCTAGTTTCTCTACATTTTTACCAACACTTGTTATTGTTATTTGGTTACAGTCATTTTAATAGGTAGGCAGTGGTTTCTCATTGTGGTTTGATTTGCATTTCCCTAATGATTGATGAGCTTATTAGCCATCCATATCTCTTACCTGGTAAAATGTCTATTCAAATACTTTTTAAAATTGTGTTATTTTCTCATTATAGACTTGTAAGTGTTCTTTAAATTGTTCTGGATACAAATCCTTTATCAGATATATGATTTTTAAACATTTTCTCCCAGTCTATGATTCGTCTGTTTTTTCAGTATTTTGAAGTACAAAAGTTTTTAAGTTTGATGAAGTCTAACTGATCAGTTTTCTTTTATAGGTTTTAATTTTGCTGTCATATCTTTTAAGTGTATTTATTTATTTTGAAACAGATAGAACATGAGCAGGAGAGGGGCAGAGAGAGAGGAGAGAGAATCCCAAGCAGGCTCCACGCTGTCAGCATGGAGCCCAACATGGGGCTTGATCCCACAAACTGTAAGATCACGACCTGAGCAGAAATCAAGAGTCGGGTGCGTGGGGTGCCTGGGTGGCTCAGTTGGTTAAGCGTCCCACTTCACCTCAGGTCATGATCTCACAGTTCATAGGTTTGAGCCCTTCGTGGGGCTCTGTGCTGAGAGCTAGCTCAGAGCCTGGAGCCTGTTTCGGATTCTGTGTCTCCCTCTCTCTCTGATCCTCCCCTGCTCTCTCTCTCTCTCTCTCTCTCACTCTCTCAGAAATAAATTAAAAACATTTTAAAAAAATTAAATTCACTTTTGAAATATCTATTTAAATTTTAGTTAATATATAGTGTAATATTGGTTTCAGGAGAATTCAGTGATTCATCACTTATATACAACACCCAGTGCTCATCACAATAAGTGCCCTCCTTAATACCCATCACCCATCTCCCATTCCCCTCCCTCCCTCAACCCTCAGTTTGTCCTCTATCATTAAGAGTCTCTTGTGGTTTGTTTCCCTCTCTTCTCTTTTCCCCCCTTCCCATAGGTCCATCTGTTTTGTTTCTTAAATTCCACATGTGAGTGAAATCATAATGGTATTTGTCTTTCTTTGATTGGCTTATTTCATTTAGCATAATATATTCCAGCTCCATCCACATTGTTACAAATGGCAAGATTTCATTCTTTTTGATAAATTCACTTTTTAATAAACATAAAGAAGTGTTTCTACTCTCCACAAAGTATATTAACCTTATCGTCTTTTTTTCAGTCATCTAGAATGCAGGTTTTTTTGTTTTATTTTCATTTATTTTGAGAGAGAGAGCAGAGGAGGGGGTAGAGAGAGAGGGAGAGAGAGAGAATCCCAAGCAGGCTCCACATCGTCAGTGCAGAGCCTGATGCGGGGCTCAGACCCATGAACCATGAGATTATGACCTGTGCCAAAACCAAGAGTTGGATGCTCAATCAACTGAGCCACCCAGGCGCCCCTAGAGCCTAGTTTTATATAAGTCCATCTTTCCCAAGGTAGATAGTTGAACAATTGGACACAGAATAAAATAATTCCTCCTTCTTCCACTTCCCCATAGTGTGTCAAAAAATTCCCTGTGGGGCACTGGGTGGCTCAGTCGGTTAAGCGTCTGACTTCGGCTCAGGTCATGATCTCACGGTTCGTGGATTCGAGCCCTGTGTCGGGCTCTGTGCTGACAGCCAGGTCAGAGCCTGGAGCCTGTTTCAGATTCTGTGTCTCCCTCTCTCTCTGACCCTCCCCTGCTCACACTGTGTCTCTCTCTCTCTCTCAGAAATAAATAAAATATTAAAAAAAAAATTCCCTGTGATGCCATGCCTAAGAGAAGGTTATTTCCTTCTGCCTACTATTCTGCAGGTTAGGTCACCTGCCAGTGGCTTGTACACAGCTATTGCCTTACAGTCTGAACAGCTCAGCTTGCAGAAAGCACATCCTTTCACTTTCCATCCATGAACCTCATGTTAGAGTCTTATTCTAACTTTGTTGCTAGAAAACCCTTTGGATTTTTTATTGAAGTAGTTATGAAGAAATAAGGATTTTGTGACTGACATCATCTTTTCTTTAAGAATCCTATCTAAATTGTAGGCGCTGTAAAATCAAGGCCCATGTCCAAAGCCATTTTATTGCCCTCACTGTTCCTGGCAACGTGCTGAGTTGTTAGTAAGTGCTCAATATAGATTTTTATTGTATCTATATAATAAAGGGTAAAATGTTACATATTTCAATTTAATAATGGCATAATGTGATATGTATCCCACTGTTTTGCTAAATCATCAAATGAATAGCCATTCAATTCAGACTTTCTCACTGTCTGTCCTCAAATAATTCTCAGCATGAGTACTCTGGCCTCGACCTATTGTATTTGATGTTTCATGATAAATAAACAAACATTAGAGTTTGTTTTTGTCAGAGTGGGTAGCATTTCCTGTACCATGCCCTTTGTTTTAGGAATTTTATGTTAACCATTTTTAGGTATACAGTTCAGTGGCATTAAGTACATTTGTACTGGGGCACCTAGGTGGCTCGGTCAGTTAAGCGTCTGACTTAGGCTCAGGTCTCATGGTTTGTTAGTTCAAGCCCCACGTCAGGCTCTCTGCTGTCAGCACAAAGCTTGTGCCAGATCCTCTGTCCCCCTTTCTCTGCCCCTCTCTCTCCCTCTAAAATAAGTAAACCTTAAAAAAAAATCTTAAAAAAAAAAAGTACATTCATACTGTTGTACAACCATCACTACTATCTATCTTCCCAAACTGAAACTCTGTACCCATCAAACAACAATTCCTGGGGCCCCTGGCTGGCTCAGTCAATAGAGCATGCAACTCTTTTTTTTTTTTTTTTTCCCACAGAGAGGAGAAAGTGGGGGAGGGGCATAAGAGACTCCCAAGCACACTCTGCACTGTCAGCACAGAGCCCCATGCAGGGCTCTAATTCACAAACCATGAGATCATGACCTGACTTGAAATCAAGAGTTGGACGCTTAACCAACTGAGCCACCTGGCCACCCTGGAGCACCTAACTCTTGATCTCAGGGTCATGAGTTCAAGCCCCATGTTGCGCATAGAGATTTTTTTTTTTAAAAAAAGAAATTCCCATTTCTGTTTCTATAAGCTTAATAATTTAGGTACCTTATATAAGTGAATCATATGGTATTTGACCTTTTGTGACTGGCTTATTTCACTTGGAATAATGTCTTCAAGTTTCATCCATATTGTAGCTATGTCAGAATTTCCTTCCTTTTTTAAGGGTAAATAATATTCCATTTTGTTTACACATTCATCTATCAGTGGACACTTAGGTGTTTCCCACCAACACATGACTTCTGATGGAGGAGCGGAGAAGACGGTATTAGTGTCTCCATCCAACAGCAGGTGATATTGCAGGTGTACTTCTGGTCCAGTAGAATTCTCCTCTGTAAGATTGATTCTAGCCTAGTATTTACATTAGATAGCATACCGAGGCATTCGTATAAGGAATAAGCCCTATCTCTGGATGCTCTAAGTCAAAGCCAAAAGAACAGCCTCAAATAAGGGAAAAATTACTTCCGGTTCACTGCCAAACATTTTGCAACTTGGTACATAGTAGGTACTCCACATATGTGGGAATGCATGCTTAAATTCAGATGTACCACTATACATAAATTGCCAGAAACTAGAAACAGCCCAAATAGAATGGATAAAAAAATTGTGGTATATTCATACAACAGAATACTAACGGCAATAAAAGTGAGTTAACTACAGAATATAAAAACATAGACAAATCTAAACGAGAGAAGCCACGTATAATAGAATGCATACTGTGTGATTCCATTTATGAAGTTCAAAACAAGCTTAATTAAACTGTTTCTGTTTGAGGATGCAAAACCAGATAGTAATGCTGTTTAGAAAAAAGAAAGAAATGAATCCCCTAAAAGCCAGAATAGTAATTAACACTGGGAAAAGAAGCTTATGACTGAGAAACAGACATGGTGAGGGGAGAGAGAAAGGCTTCCACAATGCTGATAATAGTCTCTTCCTTGACCTAAGTGGAGGTTCTGTGGGTGTTCATTTTATAACAGTTTGTTGTACTCTTTTGTTTTGTTCAGCTTTCTATATGGTCATCATATTCCACAATAAAAAGCTTTTTAACTTCTGTTCTTGGGAAATTATATAGAATTGCATTTTAGTTCTTAGTTTGATTGATAAAACAAGAAAGATACCATAGACCTGAGTTCAGAGAATACCGGGAAAGAACTATATATTGTCTATACTAAAGTTTCCTTATTACTGACTTCCCCATGTGGATTTCTGGGCCCTCTATTTTGGGGAAATGAAAATTGGAAGGGAGCAGCACTGAGTAGAAGCCAGTCAACACAGCAGTCCCTTTAAGGATCTGATGCTTCATTAAAAGGCATTCATCTCAGTGTCTCCCCAGTGTTACCCACTTCTTAGAAACTGTATTCATTTCCATCACAGCTGTGTGAGAAGTGGGAAATAGGCCAAGAGGGCAAATCCTCCCCCCTGTAAGGAGACCGCCTTGGTCCTAGTTATACAACTACTCTCTGTTGAGCCATCAAAGAAAGTTCCATGAGAAATCAGCAAATCTTTGAGCAAGTTTTGAAAAGAACTTCATCTGATTAAAGTTAAGTGGTAAATTGCTTCAGATAGTAGCTTTTAGATTAACAGTTTCCCAGTTGCTTGGGTTCTGCTAAATTCTGAAACTGTTCCTCTGCACAGCACTGACTTTGGTGATTTTTTAATTGGCTTAAGCCTCAAAAAGCTTAGCTGGCCTAAGGGTAGATTATTAAAATGGAAGTCCTGATTCTAGTCCAACTTGTTAAGATGTATAACATGTAACAGATCAAGGGGCAAGAGTTCATTTAGGAAGTGTCATAATAGAGATTGTGACTAATTGGAGGGCACAGTTAGAAATATTTTTAGTAAAGATATACAGCCATCACTGTAAACAGCTTCATGTCAGATTTTATATGGAATGGGAAAGCAATTAGCCTGCTTGCTTTTCTCAGGGTAAAATTCTAGACTTGGGTTCCCTATACAGATTTGGCATTCCTTGACTAATTTATTCAGCTTCTGTTCTAGACATAGCATACTTTTTTTAAATTTATGTATTGAGAGAGAGAGAGGGAGGGAGGGAGGGAGGATATGCACACAAGTGAGGGAGAGGAGCAAGGGGAGAGGGAGAGAGAATCTTAAACAGACTCGGTGCTCAGCATGGAGCCTGACATGGGGCTTGATCTCAAAACTGTGAGATCATGACCTGAGCCAAAATCAAGAGTCAGATGCTTAACCAACTGAGCCACCCAGGCACCTGAGACATAGCATAAATTTCTGATTTATTGATATGAATAACCACCTAGTTCTCTGTATTTTGTGCTGCTTTCTGTTACAGGTTCCTGCCTTATCTTGCTGTCTCTCTTTTTTCAGGGTCTGACATTTCAGGAAGTGGAGAACTTCTTTACTTTCCTAAAGAATATCAATGATGTGGACACTGCATTAAGCTTTTACCATATGGCTGGGGCATCTCTTGATAAAGGTAATGAAACCCAAAAGTTTTTTATTGAAGGCATAAACACTGAATCTGTATTCTGTCAGGTGACTAGCACTCCCTAGCAGTAATCTGTGAGTTTTTCTTGACATTGTTTTTCATTTGTTTTGTTGCCATTGCGTGAGCCTTGCATTTCACCCTGAGAGACCAAGCTCAGCAAATGTATTTTCTTGTGCTAAAGGCCATAGTCAAGGCAAATGTCCATCTTTAGAAACTTTGGAATTTCTCTCATTGGAGCCAGAGTCATGACATACATAAAGTAAAGCTAAAGTCAGCACGCATCTCATTCTTTGGTGGGAAGCAAAAGTTTGGTTTATTTCTTGTGTTAACTTGGGTTTTTTGCTTTGTGAAGATAAAATTGTGGCTCAAAACAGCACCCCCCTGTTGGCTTACCTCCTAGACAGTTCCAGTTAGTACAGGAAATGTGAGAGAGGAGGGAAAGTGAAAACACTATTTTTCCCCAACATTTTATTACGAAAAACTTCAAACACTAGGGTTCCTGGGTGACTCAGTCGGTTAAACGTCCAACTTTGGTTCAGGTCATGATCTCACATTTTGTGATTTCGAACCCCACATCGGGCTCTGTGCTGACAACTCAGAGCCTGGGGCCTCCTTCAGATTCTTGTCTTCCTCTCCCTGTGCCCCTCCCCCATTTGCACTTTGTCTCCGTGTCTCTCTCTCTCTCTCTCTCTCTCTCAAAAATAAATAAATATCAAAATTGATTGAAACTTGTCTTATGGTCCAGATATTGTCAGTTTTTTGAAGAATATTTCAATACATTTGGAAAAAGTATATTCTGCACTTCTGAATATAGTGTTGTAAAAATGTCAGGTCAAGGTGGTGGATGGTGTTCAGATCTTTTATGTTCTCACTGACTGACTTTTTTGTCTAGTTGCTCTGTCGGTTAGTGAGAGAAGGATGTTAAGATCGCCACATATTGTGCTTGCTTCCTCAGCACATACACTAAAATTGGACCAATACAGAGAAGATAAGCATGGCCACATTTATCACTTACTCATATTTGCCACTGTGAGTGCTTTTCATTTATTCCTGAATAACTAAATTTTTATCTGATACCACTTCTTATGAGTATGAAGAACTTCTTTAGTCATTCCTTGTGGGCCAGATCTGCTAGCAGTGAATTCTCTTAGTTTTTGGTTGATCTGACAGTGTCTTTATTTCATTGTTGGGTACTAGAATTTCTAAGTTTTAAACCTCTCCAAAGCACTGACTGAGGTTGTATAAACACAGTCTTGCTTACTCAGCACTCCGGTGAATTCCTTAAGATTTTCTAATATAAGACGATGTCATCTGCAAATGGAGATTATTTTATTTCTTCCTTTCCAAGCTGGATGCCTTTTACTTAATTTTCTTAATCCACAGCGCTTTTTTTTAATGTTTATTTTAGTTTTTGAGAGAGAAACAGGGCATGAGCTGGGGAGGAGCAAAGAGAGAGGGAGACACAGAATCCAAGGCAGGCTCCAGGCTCTGAGCTGTGAGCACAGAGCCCAAAGCGGGGCTCGAACTCACAGGCTGTGAGATCATCACCTGAGATGAAGTTGGATACTTAACCGACTGAGCCACCCATGCACCCCTTAATCCACAGCTTTTTTGAAGAACAGTTGCTTGTTTGCTTTTTTGCTTATTTAAAATAATCCTTCTGACCTTTGTAGAATCCCTTTAAAAAAATTAATGCTATCACAGAGGGTATGTATGTATATGTAATATCACAGGGTTATTTCTCCAGAATAGCTTTGGTTCTATTGCTCTATTTCACAAAATGGATTTGACAGCATCTGACTATCTAAAGATATAAGACTTAAAGTTATCATTTATTGTAAAATTAAAATTAATAAGTTCCTCTTTATATTTGCATACATTTTTGAACAGCTCAGCTAAAGACAGTAGAATTGCTTTAAAGAACAATTATCTAGGATGAATCACTGTCTGTGTCAAAATTATAGGGTATATAAAGTAGAATGATTCAGGATAGTGGTGGCAAGGGAAAGTGCAACCTAGTGGTTAAAAAATAAAATAGGCAGTGTTTCTTTCAAATGACTCCAGGCCATTTCCTGGGATGTTCAGTCTCCATATAATCCATAGCTCATTATCCGTGCTATTTAACAGAGGCAGTGTTACAAATTATACAGTCATATCTGACATCCGAATATATGTTTGGCTTTGAGATGTATGATATTTAGCATTTGTTTTGACTTCTTGGTTTGTTTTAGCTGTGTAACTTTGAATCCCTGAGTATAAAACGATAAGATATCTAGGGGAAACTGGCCTAGATTCATACTAAGTAGCAGGGAGAAGACAAGTGTATTCATTTCCTAGGCCTGCAATAATGGATTACCACAAACATGGTGATTTAAAAAATAGCAGTTTATTCTCACACAGTTCTGAAGGCCACAAATCCAAAGTCAAGATGTTGGCAGAGCCAGGCTCCCTCTGAAGTTTCTAGAGGAGAGTCCTTCCTTGCCTCTTCTAGTTTATTGCAGCTCTGGTTACTCCTTGGCTCGTGGCTACTTGTCTTCACATGGCCTTCCCCTCCTTCTCCCTACATGTCATTCTTCTGTATATCTCTTGAAAGGGCACTTGCCATTGGATTTAGGGTCCACTTGGGTGATCCTTAGCCCAGATCTCATCTCAAGATCTTTAATTTAATTACATCTATGCAGACCGTTCTTCCAAACATAGTCACCTTCACAAGTTCTAGGGGGTAAGATTTGGACATATCTTTTAGGGGGTCACCATTCAACCCACTGTAACAACCAAGAACTAAGTATCACCCATGTGTAGTCCACAAAGTAAGGACAAAATGGTGGGGTGGGGGACAGTGAATTTAAATTACTTTGAGAATATTTGTATTGTCTGTTTGAAACGTTAAATTTTTTTAGAAACCTAATTATGCTGTTTACCTGGGTAACTTCTATTTAGCTTTCAAGTCTCAAATCAAATGTCACTTCCTCAGAGAGGCCTTCCCTAACTACTCAATATAAATTATAAAAACTAACTATATTGTCTGTAGTTCTTATAATTTAAAAAAAAAGAGGTATTAGCCTAAAATCTTCTGCCTTTACTATTGTCATCAATTCCTATCCATAAGTTATGGACAAGGGTTTTAATTTTCACAAATATGGCTAATCAGGCAGAGCAGAGACCACTAACTATAATATTTTTATATGTTAGTCACTCAATAAATACTTACTGAATTATTAACCACCTATCCAAGAGCTCAAAAAAACTGCATTATCCTTGATTTCTTGCTCTGTCTCCCCCACATTCATTTCTTCACTAAATCCTTGGCTCTCTGCTCCCAAAACATATCCTGCATCTGACTCCATTTCTGCATCTCCCCTGCTAAAGCCCTAGTCTGTCTACCCAGGCTGACACGTCCCATATGTCATGGCCCTTGTATACTCTCTGAGTTCATCAAATACCACTTTCTTCCCAGTTCACTCCACTCCACATTGTTCTTTGTTTATTTTCCAAATATACCAAGTTTGTTCCCACCTGAAGACCTTTGTTCTGGCCGTTCCTTCACCTCAAGGGCTCTTTCCCATGATCTCTGTGTATTTAGGCCCCTGTGATTCAGTTCTCCTATAACTCACTTCCTCAGAAAGACCTTCCCATTCTAAAGTAACTCCATCAGCCTGTGTCATAGTAATTGTCAGTACCTGATATTTTCTCATGTGTTTATGTGGTTATTATCTGCTCCTTAGCATGCTTATATGTCTTCTTAGCATGCTTATATGTCTTCTTCATATCATAGGTTATATTCCCTATGCCTAGGATAATACCTGGGATATAGTAGACATTTTGCAAATATTTGACCAATAAATAAGTGAATAAACGTATTGATGGATGTGAATAAGACATAGGATCTCAAGCCAATAAACCCTCACCTTTCACAACAGACCCAGAGAACAAACTCATCCTATTAATTCATTGTGTTCTTCTGTAACCCCTGTCTTTTAGACTTGGCATATTTTTCACCTTCTTGCGTGCTTAAAAGGGTGATATCAGTTGTGATAATCGTTCATGTGCCAGCATGTGCATGGAAAGACTAGTGTGTGTTCAGTCACCCTGCCAGATGTGCAGCCTCTCCTTGTACTTTGCCCTTTGCTTTCAAACCTTCCTAATCCTGACAGTCCTCCTAGTGATGTCTTCATTCATTTGAGCTCTACCTGAATTCTCCCTCTGCAGAACCACGGGATTCTACTGCTAAGACAAAACTTGGAAGGGTGGGCGGGGGGTGGGGTGGGGTGGAAGTGTCGTGTTCTAAAGTCATACTGTCTGGGTTTTAAGCTCAACTCCATCATTTGCTAGCTGAGTTGCTCTGGGCATTTTCTAAATTTAGTCTCTATGTTTTTAAAATCAGGATAATGATACCTACCTCATAGATTATTACACTTGTACCTATCACGCAGTGACTGTTTAATCAACGTCAGCTGCTTTCATCCTGAAGTTGATGATGTAAGCGGAGTTAGTGTGATTCGTCCATTTGTTCAGCCAGCAGCACGGATACTGTGCTGGGTCTGACCCTTGAGAAGCTCACAGTTTCGTAGGAGAGAGCAATAAGTATACAAGCTTTTCCAGTTTGGTGTGATAAGTGATGTTAGACATCAGATTAAAAGTGGCTACTTTTAATCTTTCCCCACCATACTAGGGGTGGGGAAAGAGCGGGGCAGGGGTAGACAGGATACTTTGGTCTGCCTATGGCTCGTAGTCTCAGCTGCCTTCATTTTTCCCCAAAAGGTTAGGACCTTCAGAAACTGGCACCTTTTAGAGGCCTTGGCACAGTCTCTTCCTTGGCTATTTTAGAGCTTGCAACCCTGTCTTTAGACATAATTTAGCACAGAATTTCCCAAACAGCATTGTGAAGAACACTATTTACTGCAATATGTTAATGGTTCTGTGGGTTTAAAAAAAAAAAAAAGTTCCATGGTTCCAATAAGTTTGGAAAATGCAGAATTTCTTCCTGCAGCACTACTCCTGCCAACTTTTTAATATACTAGTGTGCATTATTAATCTCCAGGAGAGCCACATAGTTCCCAAACTTGATTTGCTCCAAAGTGTCTTTTAACAACTTACAGAGCTAATGCTCTTCAGAACAGTTTGAGAGCCCAGGCAGGCAGCAACTACAGATTTACAACATGACAGCATGATCCAGCCCCTCCGGAGTAAAAATAACAAGTTTCATTGAGGCTCGTTCTTTAATTCTGCATGGCCCATGTGAGAATAACACCTCCCAGGCAAGTGTGAAATGTCCTTGGTGAATTCTGACCATTTGAAGAAAGAGCCTTTCTCCATGAAATAGTGTGTGTTTCCACTATAGGTCATCTCTTGTTTAGCACTGAAGCACATACTGGGCATAAAATTAGATCTATAACCTCTCAAGTGCTGTCTGAATGATTTACCCACTCTGCTGAAGAAGGTAATGGAAAACTGAACATGACTTCTTCCCTGATGGCATCCTCTGATGGAAAAGTTAGAAATTGAGTTGGAGCTCTAGAATGAGCTATGGTTTGTAAAGCTTCAAATATTCTTACTTTTGGTGTGCCTGGCTAGCTCAGTTGGTGGAGCGTGTGACTCTTGACCTCAGGGTGGAGAGTTCAAGCCCCGTGTTGGGAATGAAGCCTACTTTAATAAAAAAAAAAAAAAGAACATTCTTACTTTTGCCAAGAGAATAAAAGGTTTCCAGGTATGGTGAAGCCCCATTTTAGAGCACCTCAGGATATTATAGAGTACAGTTGTGTCCCCTGTGCACTTTGAACTATAACTATAATACAGGAAAATAATCACACAAATATAGTTCATGGCCTTTAGTACTCATGCCCCAGCACAGGCCTACTTAGATTGAAAATCATAATTTATGACATGTTTGTCCTTAGTTTTTTTTATTTATGTTTTTAAGTTTATTTTTATTTATTTTGAGAGAGAGAGAGAGAGAGCAAGCCAGGGAAGGGCAAAGGGAGGGAGATCAAGCCCCAAGTAGGCTCTGCACTGTCAGCACAGAGCCTGAGGCGGGGCTTGAACTCACAAACCGTGAGATCATGACCTGAGCCAAAGTCCGGAGTCAGACACTTAACCAACTGAGCCACCCAGGCACCCCCTTAATTTTTTTAAAATTTATTTTTCTTGGGGCGCCTGGGTGGCTCAGTCGGTTAAGCCTTTGACTTTGATTCGACTCAGGTCATGATCTCACGGTCCGTGGGTTCGAGCCCCACATTGGGCTCTGTGTTGACAGCTAGCTCAGAGCCTGGAGACTGCTTCGGATTCTGTGTCTCCCTCTCTCTGACGCTCCCCTGCTTACGCTGCCTCTCTCTCTCTCTCAGAAATAAATAAAATATTTAAAAATAAATAAATAAAATTTATTTTTCTTTTTTGAGAAAGAGTGTGTGAGGAATGGAGGGGCAGAGAGAGGGAGACAGAGGATGCCAAGTAAGCTTTCGCTGAGAGGAGTGAGCCCAAAGCAGGGCTCGAACCCACAAACCATAAGATCATGACTTGAGCCACAGTCGGACTCTTAACCTACTGAACCACCCAGGTGCCCTGATCTTAATTTTTTACAGTCATTTTATGCATACATTTTACCTTATTGTCTGACAAGCCAAGAGAATAACTTTAGCCTGTGGCATAACTCCTACAGGACTCTCTTTGCAACCCCAGGTATTTTTTTGAAGTATTAGTCATACCAAATGATCTCAGTTACCTTTTTCTCTGAAGTGACCTAGATGGCATAGCTGACCTTTAAGAATCTTTGTGGCTTTGATATTCTTTGAGTCTGTTATTTTGAGTGAGTAAAGGAGTTTTAGTCTTTTGATGTTTAAGTCCCTACTGGGTTGTTGGGAAGTTAGAAATTAGTAACGGAGTAAATTCTAACACACAACAAACTCCTGTATTCTGGACAATTATCTTCAGCAGATAAGCTGCCACCCTCTCCTGAGCCCTAAGAATCCCGTAGCATTGTCATTGTGAGGACTACAGGCCATCACACATCTGGAACACTAACAACAACTATCATTCATTGCAATTTCTGTCTGCCGGCCATAACTCTAAGTGCTTTTGGACATTATCTCTTTTAATCCTTAAGACCTAAAAGGTAGCTGGTATCATCCCCCATTTTGTGGATAAGGAAATAGAAAATAAAACGACTTGTTCATCACTACCTAACTAAGCAGGTAGAGCCAGGATTCAAGCTCAGGCCGCTCTAATCCCAAAGTCTGCATATCCCTTCCACACCATCATGGAGTCTCTCCATACTTCCCAAAATGCTGCTGGAATTTGAAAATCTTTGCTGAAACACAACCCTGATGGCAATGAAGTTTCACCATTTTGAACCATCCTTTTCAGTAGCTTAGGAAAGACAGGATCTAGGCTGTTTATTTCCAGTTGCCTTTGGCTAAGAGTAGAGCAAAGTCCTTTTGGTAAACTATAGTATTTGGAATTAGTGCCTTTCTCTGGAATAGAAAATATGACATGATATTTTCCCCCTACAGTTGTCTTTTCTGTTCAGAACCAGGCTCTGCAGACATACTCTGACATCCGTAGTGTGTCCTTACAGTGACATAGACTCTTAAGAGTTGTTGTCCAATCTAGCTTCTTATTGCACATAGGAATGTCTGCATAGGCACATCTGTGTTCTTCACCTTTCTAACCATACTACTCTTCTTGAAGAAACCAATCCACAGAAGCCTAAAGTCACTTAAATAAGGTCACGTAACAAGAAAAGTTGGTATCCCTTTGAAGGATACCACAGAACAGGAAAACACGTGTGTGTATACTAAACTGGCTGGTACTCCACATTGAAAATAGGATATACAGCTGTGGACCTCTCAAATTCTGATATCCACCCCTACTCATTGGTGTGGCAATGCTTTGTCACACTTTTAGATACTGTCCTCACATCTAGCATTTATTGAGAGTTAAGTATATTCTTGAAATTTGGAAGTATAAATTTTGATTTTAAACTCAAACGTGAGTTTGAGTCCCTGCTCCTCACTAGCTTTGTGGCCTTGAACTTAAGTTCTCAAACCCTCAGTTTCCTGATCTGTAGAATGGTGATAATAGAATATCGCTTCAGGGTTATTGTGACAGTTAGAGACAATATTGTATAATGTACAAGATTGAAAGTACATCCATACCCAGATGGCTATTCTGGTTTTCAGCCCCTAGATATTGTCTTTCCTCCGCCTGTTTGTCTTATAAGGAGCTTATAGACTGGAAACAATCTATCCTAATATAGGAACTGAGCAAAAAGTTATTAAACAAAAAATAAAAAGAGGGAGCCTCGGTGGCTCAGTCAGTTAAGTGTCTGACTCTTAATTTTGGCGCAGGTAATGATCTCACAGTTCATGAGTTGGAGCCTCACATTGGGCTCTGCACTGACAGCACAGAGCCTGCTTGGGATTCTCTCTCTCTCTGCCCCTCCCTTGCGTGTATGCACACATGCTCTCTCTCTCTCCTTCTCTCTGTCTCAAAATAAGTAAACTTTAAAAAATTAAAAAATAAATCTACTCTAAAAAGATAAAAAATAAAATGATTACCCTAGGAACTCCTGGGGCTCACTTTTGTTTTCTTAGGAAGTAGTTAGTATCTACTGCTTTTTTTGAGTCACTTTTGAGATTCATATCAGTTTAGAAGTTATAGGTCATTAGCTTCTCCAGAGATTCATCATTCATCCCAGAATTCTTGAGATCATTGCTTTCAGCAGGCATTAATCTTACTTAAGTTCGCTGTTCCTAGGAATATCTAATCCCTGTTAACATCTCTACTGTCCTTAGCGTTCAAGGGGGGAGTTTTCACTAGACCATAAACTCTTAAGGACATGAACTGTGTTTTCCACATCTTTGTGTCCTACTCTGATCCTAGAACAATTCTTTATGTATAGTAGATGTTCACTTAATGTTGAATAAACAAGTGAATTAATTCGAGACATGGTCAGATCCCAGGATGATGAAATGCTCTATTAAAAGCCTAGTGTGACGGGGAGAGTGATAGAAAACTATGTCACCTTCCTATGTCATTCCTTTTCTTGACCCTGCTGGCAAGTCACAACTTCTTTGACCCTCAGGTTAGAGTGATAGTAAGTATCTTCAAAGGTTCTTCCAGATTTGAAACTCTTGGGCTCTAATTAAATCAGCTTTTTACTGAATGTGGTAATATTTTAATGGACATGTTATAGCCTAAAGTTACATCCAAATTTGTGTGAAAATGAACTAACATAATTATCAGATACATTGGAAATCAGAGCAGTGATGTTGAGTTCCCAAAGGCAGGATGGCAGTTTTAATTTATTTTTTTGTTAAGAAATTTAAAACTTAATTAGACATGCTCCAGTGTATCTAAAGATCTAATTTGTGGAACTTGGTTTAGTAGTTGCAGAAGAGTGACAGTTCTGTGAAATGTCCCTAAAATGAGCGCAGCTGTATATGAAGTATGATTCATACAGGAACCTCAGTAGGAACCTCAGAAGGACATTCCCAACCATAAATACCTTCTCCACTTCGCTTTCTTGCTGCGTAGCCAATTAATACAAATTTAGTAGCTTAAAACAACACCTCTTCGTGACCTCAGTTTCTGTAAGTCAGAGTCTGGGCACAGCACAGCTGGCTTCTCCACTCGGATCCTAACAGGATGTCAAGTGTAACAGGTGTCAGAAGGGCTACGTTCTCATCTGCCGGTCAGGGCCCTCTTCCACACTCTTTTACCTTCTTGGCAGAATTCCGTTCCTTTCAGTTATAGGACTTTTCCTTGCTGGCTGCCAGCCAGGGATCACTCTCAGGGGGCTGCTGTAGTTCTTTGCCCCGTGACCCCCCTCACAACCTGGCAGCTCACTTCTTCACAGCCAGCATCTCTTTCCCCAGTGTGCTGAGTTGCATTCTTTTATTATATAATTGTAATCTTGGGAGTGACTATCCCTCTTCCATAGAAAGTAAGCTAATCCTCACAAGTGGTATCCCATTATATGGGAGTGGAGACAGATCCAGCTCCCATTCAAGGAGAGGAGATTACAGAGGGTATATATACTGTAGGAATGTTGGGGACTATCTCAGAATTCTGTCCACCACACCAGCCATAATTCCAGAAATTCACACACCTTTACATTTATTCTCTGAAGACTTCTGAAGATCTGGACATTTTAACTGATTTAAGCCGCGCTATCTAAAAAATAACATAGCAGCCATAAAAGTTAAGCATGAGAAGGGGTCTTGGAAATCATATAAACTCTTCCTTTTGGGGCACCTGGGTGGCTCAGTCAGTTAAGCATCTGGCTCTTGGTTTCAGCCCAGGTTACAATCTAATGGTTCAGTTCATGAGTTCAAGACCCTCTTGCAGAGCACTCTCTCTGTGTCTCTCAAAATAAATAAACTTTTTAAAAGTATACAAATAAATCCTTCCTTTATTGTTTTTAACCTCTTCATTTACACATGAAGGAAATGGCTTGCTCAGATCAGATCACAGCTAGTTTGATACAAAACTGAGAGCAGAGATTCGAGTTCACGGACTTTCATACCTTTATTCTCCTTGGTACAAGGCACCCGCTCTGGAAGAACTTAGAAAAATTTTAGGAGACTCAATGCTTACATGTGAAAGCAGAAATAGGGAAAAGTTCACAGCAAAAACGTATGAGAGAACATCCTCCAGGCAGGCGGAGCATAAAAGCTGTCATAAAGATGTGTGGGGAACAGGTTATGTGGGAAAAAAGCTCCTATTTTATAAATTCTCTTAAAGTTTGTGGGAGGCAAGCCCTGCGCTTCAGCTCATCATTGCATTTTGTGAAAAACATTTATATGTGAAGAGGAGTGTTGGCCAGGATTCCATTCATTTAAGACAAAGTCATCAGTGTTTAAAATTATTCATGATGAAGGCAAGGAAACGCCAGTTCTGAAAGAAATATTTGCTTGATGAGGCAGTTTCTCTGCAGAGACCTCGTTTATCTTCCCAAATTTAAAGTCACTTAGCAATTCTAAAGATTGATTCTGACTTAACTACATTACTTTGACTATATTGTGATTTGGTGCATTGTAGAAGTTCCCCAGGGAGGAAGAGCGCTGCTTTTGGGGATTCATGATTACCAGTGGGGGAGAGAGGAGGGTGGGGGTAGGATAAACTGCCTCAAATCCACATAAATAAATTAGACAAAATTCCATCCCACTGAGAAAAGAATCAGAAAGGAATTCCACCAACTGAGGAAGTATAGAGACTAGTATTTATTGCAAGCCCTGCTTTTTGGGAGACTTTAAGATTTGCTGCCCTTAGAAGCCTCTGAAGCTTTGGTGAGGCACTTGTAAAGGTGGAGAGTATTTCACCTTTTATATAATTTCAGCAAGCCAAATTTAAAAAATAATTTTTTTAATGTTTATCTTTGAGAGAGAGACACACACGGAGGGTGAAAGGGGGAGGGGCAGAGAGAAAGGGAGACGCAGAATCCGAAGCAGGCTCCAGGCTCTGAGCTGTCAGCACAGAGACCAACTTGGGACTCAAACTCACGGCCTATGAGGTCATGACCTGAGCTGAAGTTGAACGCATAACTGACTGAGCCACTCAGATGCTCCTCCGTAGACCAGATTTTAAATATATCAGTTGCTTTGTCTTTAGCTATCAGAGATTCAGACTCTGCTGAAGCTGACGTCTATAGACCACCAAGAAAGTAACTTTGTAAGGGGAAGGGGGAAAAAAGTGCTTCCTCCTCAAGATTGAGGTTAGGATAAATTAGGCACTGGTTAAATGAATGATGTATCCCGTCGGTGGAGTACTGTGCAGCTGTTAAAAAGGAACTGTGTCTGTACTGGTATGGAATTCTTCCTAAGATATGTTGTTAAACGAGAAAAGGAAAAGCATATATTTAGTATACTACCATTTGGGGGGGAAGAAATGAAAAATGAATATTTGATTTTTTATCCATATTTCTGGGAAAACTAAAGATATTGGTTGTGTCTGGACAGCTAGGTGACTGAGGAATAAGGCTGGGAAGGATACTTCAGGCCTCTTGTACCATTTGAATTTTCAAATAGGTGAATGCATTACCTAATGAAAAGTGACTTTGTCAAATAGAAAGAATGAAAATTTAAAGAGTCAAAAAGGCAAAAGCAAGTGAATATGGGAAATTGATCTGCAGATAAGAGCTGGCTTTGTTATTCAGGTTTCCTTGCAAACAGCCTTGACTGGCCCTCTGTAAAATCTGTCACCACCCTCTACACTTTCTGTTCTAGCTCCCTAGTCAGGCGTTAGCATCCTTTCCTGCTTTCAGTACTTTATTCAGACCGACTCCTCCACCCCGCACCCCACAGCACCCACTACCACACGTGCACAAGTCTGGAGAGTCGTCCCTTTAATCCTTTAGAATTAAAAATGTACCTCCTCCCAAATACACACTGCTCCACTGTAATCCGTGTGTCTACTAATATGTCTGATATTTCTTCTCTGCACTTCTCAATCTTAATAATGATATATATGGTCTCCTCTACCAAACTGGGTGTGTCAACTGAAATCACTGCCTAATGGTGCCGGTAGAAATGCTTGCCTTTTGTGGACAAAATATGATGAGTATTTTTGACGAAGCCAGATCTAATAATGGGTGATGGCAATAAACCTTACTGTAAAGCAGTTTGCACTAGATTAAGCACGTAAGCCCACTGAAGCAGTCATCTGGGCTGATGCTCTGCAGTTCAGGAAAGCTGGCTGCAGGTTTTCTCTGTGGTATGTGCTCGTATTCAGGGGCCAAGACCACCAGCAGCACCTCTGGCAAGTGGGCAGCCTGAGCACACAGAGAGGGTCAGCCTGCCTGCAGCTTCAGAGCACCACACATGACAGGGAACTGTTACCATTGTCATTATTAGTGTGCCACATTTAAACTGCTGGTTCCCTTGAATGCTGTCCTTCCCGCCTCCCCTGCCCCCCAGAATCAGTTGAAATGTGTATGTTGTATTAGCCAAAGTATCTTGGAAGAAGATACAAAAGAAAGGACAACTGTCTTTAAGGGAAAATCCTTCCCCCTATCGCCACCCCCACCCCGACCCCCTAAAGCCACCTAGGGATGGACTTAAGAAACTAAGGCATCTGTGTCATCAGCCTTGCCAGGGCTGAAGCAGAAATGTCTCCCCTCACTTCACCTTGGCCATCACAAGCCAGCTTTTCATTTTCTCTGCTGCAGTCCAGGAAGGCAGGAAGAATCACATGGCCACACAGCTAGAGACTGTCAGCCCAACTTGGCGTATCACCTTTCCAAACACCTTTGCAATTAGGAAGAGACAGGCAGCTCCTACCTAACTGGGTCACACGCTTCATAGCTGTATCTGTGCATTAGGGGCGACCGTGGGGAAGAGCTCCCAGGGCCTCCTCTGTTGCACATTTTTCATTGGGTTGCAGTTTAAGAAACCTTTTAAGTTGTCCCTGAAATCATCAGTGTAAGTTCCAAGGGAATGCTAATGTCTTCCAACATATAGGGCAATCAGATCTGCGATCGAACTATAATGCTGACTCCTCACAACCTCCAGCCATTCAGTTATTCATCCCCGCCCACTCGTACTGAGTATTCTCCATTTTGGCTTTTCTTTCATCTGAGCTGTGTCTGTTGGTTAGGGTGACACGTTTATGGGGGAACTGGTATTGTCCATATAAGGGTTCAAGTAGACCCCGTGTGTATAGGGAAAATATCAGCAGGCTGAAAGTCAAAAGACCTAGATTCTAGGCCTAGTCCTGCTACCAGCTAGCTGTGTGACCCTGGGCAGGTTTTTCACTTCTCTAGATTTCACACTTTCTTGGAGGCCTCTTCCAGTTCTAAGATTCTCTGGTTCCAAGTGGGTATCTAGGCTCTTATCCCTCCAGAACTCTCCCTTCTTCTGTGTGACTGTTGTGGTAAACAATTTTATGTAATGTAGCTTCTGACGTTATAGTCACACAGACTCTGCCTATGTTCTTTCTACTGTTGAACTGTCCAGTTATGGACCATGCCAGAGAGTAAACTGGGCACCTGGCACAACTCGGATTCTGCCTGAATTTTCCAAAAGGCCAAAGGGTACCCCATTTTTGAGAGCCAGTTGAGCCCACTTCTGCCCTATCCCAGTCTAGTAGAAATCACCCAAACTCGAGTCCATCTGTTGTTCAGGCAACCGGACCACATTTGTTCCACATTTGGAAATCTAGACCATCTCCAGGGCGAGTTCGTGCTCCATGTAGACATCTTTCAGATTAGAAAGGAGAATCCCAGCCATCAGTCAATTAGCATCATCAAACAGAGAGACCCAGATTCCAGTACCAACACCTGGTCTACACGGGGAGGTCAGACCTAGGCCGGCCGTGGGGATGGGGAGGTGTTCTGCTTGCTGTGATTTAATTATGACATCCTGATTCAGGGATGTGGAAGCAAATATGAATGAGCCAACACTCAGGACCAGCTGTCAAGCACATGGCTTGTAATCTGCTGTCACCCTGCTTGTCCCAAGAGCTTGCAGTTTGACAGCTCACCAGTTGGTCAGATATTTGTTTCCTCCACTGCTCTGATTCACACCCTGGGGACCTGAGGGTCCTGCACGGGGAAAGGGCACCCCAGCTAGGCTGTTTGCTGGCCACTAGCATCCCAGTGGTTTGAGTTACAATGACTCAGCAGCCCTGGTATTCCCGCTCTGGTACCAATGGTGTCAGAGCCCTGTCCAAGTGAGATGGAATGTAATCTCTAACTGCTCCATCAAGAGACGGCATTTGTAATGAGGCATTCCTGCTGGTGGCCCCCAGAGGCTCCTATTCTACAACCACTTAGTACCGCTTTAATGAGCGTTTCACTAAAAATTGTCAAGAGTTCTCACTGACATCCTTGGATATTATTGTAGTTAATGGTTCATTTAGAGGAAAAGGCCTGTCTTCATGGGGAGAAGGATGGGCACTTGGAATATCAAGAGGAATCAACATTAGGCACTCTGCCCAGAGAGAATGGAGGGAACTGGGAAAGAGGAAAAGAGGCTAGTCATCAGCGATGATGGGAAGGTGGGATTGACGTGAAATGCAAGAAAAGGAATGGTTAGTAAACAAGCATTCCTGTGTATCTAATACTAGACAGGTTTTGATCTGTTTCTTAGAACGTATTTGTTTCTCAGAATGTACTGCAAAGGGTAATTCTCAGGTACAGTTTGAGAGCATCCAGTTTCTTCTGATCTGTTTTCACTGAGCAATCTTCTGAGGTGAATTGAGTTTCCTTCTTAGATTTTCCAACTGAGAAGCGTAATAAACAGCTGTTATCATTTTAGTTCTCTTAACAGTTACTATTCTCGTGG
The DNA here is from genome assembly GCF_003009895.1 of Hyaena hyaena. Taxonomy (NCBI): domain Eukaryota; kingdom Metazoa; phylum Chordata; class Mammalia; order Carnivora; family Hyaenidae; genus Hyaena; species Hyaena hyaena. The sequence goes on from NW_024081164.1 coordinate 209,174, forward strand.
TAAATTGGCCTGCTGATTTCTGTTCCTTCCCTGGACAGTTTAGTTCGCGGGAACCAATTCTTCCTGGATCAGCAGGGGAAAACAAGTGTCTAGACCCACGAGGAGGACTTGTTTTGTTGTTGTTTTTTTTAATTTTCAAGATTACCTTTTTTTTTTTTTTACAAATAGTTTATTGTCCAGTTAGTTTCCACATAACACCCAGTGCTCATCCCCACAAGTGCCCTCCTCCATGCCCATCCCCCCTCCCCCCCACATCCATCAGTCCTCAGTTTTTGTCAGCATTCAAGAGTCTCTCATGGTTTGCCTCTCTCTTTCCCCCACCATTTCCCCCCTTCTTCTCCCCCTTGTTCCTCCGTTGAGTTCCTCCTAATCCTCCTATACGTGCAAACATGTGGTATTTGTCCTTCTCTGCCTGACTTATTTCGCTCAGCATAACACCCTCAAGGTCCATCCATGTTGCTACACATGGCCAGATTTCATTGTTTCTCATTGCCATGTAGTGTTCCATCGTATAGATAAACCACATCTTCTCGATCCATTCGTCCATTGATGGACACTTAGGCTCTTTCCATGTTTTAGCTATTGTGGAGAGTGCTGCTATGAACA